>NC_052393.1:20385791-20685791 GCF_009389715.1 Phoenix dactylifera
TTTCTGTGAAGGAAGAGCGGCGCCGAAGATCGGAGAGCAAGATATGGTTATTCGGGGAAGTTGAGATAGAGATTAGGAGGTTAAAGGAAGGGAGAAGAAGTATTACTCCTAAACTGGACTTACTCTGCACCACGAGCTCTCTGATCTTGCGTTCAGAACCCCAGCGAGCGAGCGAGCGAGCGAGAGAGGGGGAGAAAGTTTGGTTTAGGAGGGTGGGAGTGGCGTATTTATAGAGCTTGTTTGGCGTCCATGAAAGACTCATGGGGATCTCTGAAAAAAAAAAAAAAAAAAAACAAAGAAGGAAAGAGAGAGAAAAGACATTGGTGGAAGGGTGGCTCCGAAACAAAAAACCGTGTACGAACGAATCCGGAGCAAATTAGGAGACTTGTTTCGGTTGGCTTTGTGTTGCAGGATTTCCTTATCAAATAAAGTTCCGTTGGATCCTTAATTGATAGTTTGATACCTTTCTAATTTCTATATATAAATATAGATAATATCTTAAATTATAAAATAAGCGGATTTCTATAAAAGGAAATTTGCTTTTAAATAGGGTCCACTCCCAACGTACCATGAATTGGTACGGTTTCGTTGCCGAAACAGCCAAATCTTGTTACGGTGAAAATTACTGAAATAAATTAATGAGAATATATTTAACTTTTAAATTTGGCTGAATGCTGAATAAATACTTGAATTCACTGACTCTAATGCGAGAAAAATAATATTGCTATTTCGATTCTCTCTCTAAACTTCCTAGTCTTTTGAGGGTTGGATTGGAACGATGCCCTCTTTTCTTATTTTTAGATGGGCTCAAATATTGGAAGCATTTGAGTTGTCTTACCTTAATGCTCAAACTCTATGGAGGCATCAACGTTCTCTCGCCGCTCGAACTCTTAATTACTTTCTCTGCATTCGTTTGTGCTCAATTGCTGGTTTATATTCTTGGAGATAGATGAGCATCATTTTCACTTAAATTAATTGTGTCGCCGTACCACATGATCTATCGATTGTGTCCATTGGAATCATCGTTAGTTCATGCATCGAGATAGAAAAGGGAGATAAAAAATAAAAATAAAAATTCTATTCACACAATAGAGCAGGTAACTTGGGAGACTACATTATTTAAGATAGGGATCTATATCTATTTCATCAGCAGCCAACTCATTTAACAGCTGGTCTGTTGGCCATTAGTGGACACAAACGGGCATCAGTAAGTCAAGTTTAGGTGCAAATGGAAGTAAATCTATACCTGGTTGTTATTTTGATGGATCTCATTGTTTACGAACATCTATATGTGATTGGACTAACATTGGAAACAGTAAGCCAATAATAAGAACGAGTAGAGTGTGCTGTCTTGATCGATGGCGCCCTCCCAATGCCATCTTTAGGAAAGGCCATGATGGATGATGTAGGAAAATGTTAATTGGTCCCCACTTATTTGGCATGTCCAACTGGTAGTGAACGTGATCCTCGAGTTTAATTAACATTACTGTATTTTTTGGTAAAGATTAAGATTATTTTATTGCCAATTGTATGTATCATTAATTGTTTGGAGACTATAATTCGATTCTGAGTAATGTTAGTTTAACCCCACGGCATGTGAGTATTGAATTAAATTAAATATTTTAAAATTTGAAAATCAAATTGGTCAACGGCCAAGTGGCAAGCATCTACGCATAAGCAAGAAGCAAACATGGAAAAATTTCTAAAGGAAGCAAGCCATGAGAAGTGTCATGCATTCACGCGCAAGAGCAAGCATGGAAAGGCCTCTCGAAGAAAAAAGGAAGGATGGGCGGCCAAGATGCAACAAGCCGCATGATCAAAGGAGTACAAGAAGACACGTCATTAATCCGCGGAATGAGAGTTTGCTTCTTTTGACGCGCCTAAGCCTATATAAAGAGCTCTAGGGATCATTTCAAGTATAATCAAAATTTTCTCTTCTCCTTATTCCAAGAGTCTATATAAAAAGAGCTTAAGGGATCATTAGGAGAAAAGAAATAAAGAAAATTTTTCTTCTCCTCATAATTTTTTTAAATTTCTTTTGAGCTATCTGCAAGCGTGAACGTGCTCTTTTTTCTTCCATGGAGGCATACTGACGGGGAAGACGTGGTTCTGTATTGGGTTGTCGTATCTCTAGGAGATCTGTGCCAGTAAACCCATGCGTGGGGGTATAAACTTTTCTGGAACAACGCATGCATCAGCGTGCTTTAATCCACAGACCATCTTCTCTCTCTTTCTTTATTTTATTATTATATTGTCAAGTTAATTATTTGCTAGTTTATTCTTCTTATTTACTATTTTTGAATATTAGAAATATTTAATTTACCAATTATATTTGTGCATCTAGGCTAACAGTGACAACATATTATGGCTTCCTAATGTGTTTGATTTAGCTAGTTTTTCTTTCATAAATAATTTAATTTTATTGGATATATGTGGCAACTCTAATCAAAAGTTGTCTTTGGATGCGAAAGCTTTTTTCTTTTTTTAGCAGTATCAAGGATTTAAATTTGGACTCCTCTAACAACAAGCTCTTAAGGGTAGATGCCAACCAACTAAGCTAATTCTTGTTGTTTAATGGAACAAAACAAGCAAAACTCGGTTATTTTATTTGCCATGTTTAATTCAGAGCTTCATAGGCACACCTAGAACTTTAATAGTAAGCATATATGTATAAATAACTCTGCTCAATTTTTTTTAATCTAGTTGTGAACTCTACTTAAGAGATAATTAATTAGTTGCAGATCGAGAAGGGATCAATGACAAAATTGGTAAATTGCTTGATCTCTCGAGTAAAATTCTGCCCTTTCACTATATATAGCCATTATGCACTAATGTCTTATAAATTTTCGTTAAATTTCAATTTTCTTTAAATATTACTGCAAATTTTTCATCCTTAGTCCCAAGTTATTAAGACATGTCTTATTAACCTAATTAAAAGATGTCACCGACGGAGAGTATGTGCGGCTAGAGTTATGAACAAGAAATCTAGTGCGTGCTTACATAAAAAATTCTCTACATGCATCGTAAATATAAATGATCATAACTAACAGAAGCCTAGATTAAAAATACACATGCTGGAATAATCTTGCTCTCGAAATCTACGTGAAGGTTCTCAATGTCATGTCTACCACATTGTAAAATTTGCAGCAATTTGGTTAGGGGTCTAAAAAATCCTCACCCTGCATTTAATGTAACGAGTGAGTGCAATGCGAGCAGGATATTATTATATATATCAGAGAGAAAATATACAAAATTTGTGACTACCAACTTGTTAATCGCTGTTTAGAAATCCTCGATGTAGCAAACATAGATTCAGTGAGCTAAGTTGTTGGGGATGAAGAATGAATGGAACTCCCTTCCATAGGTTAAAAGTGGGAAGCTCTCCGAGGACAAAGTATAAGGAAGAACTTTTTATGAAATCTAGGTGGCCATCGACAAGATTCGTTCCATTTGCGGCCGCCGAGGTGTCACTGTCGGTCACCATCATAAGGTGCCAAGTTATGGGAATGCCCGCCACCTTGATGATGACTTAAAATTGGGACCCATTTGATTAGGACAGCAAGGCGAAGTAACATTTCATTCAGGAGATGTGGAACCGAGCTCCAACTCACTGCTGCTACTTGGGAGACACAGATTTGGATGAGTGACGTGGCAGAGACCTTTGAGACAAAAATGTTGTGATTAAGTTTCAAACTAGTATCTGATGTGGATTGATGCTAGGTTTATGCTTGTGCAGTGACTAAAATAGGCCCTCAATCATGGGATTAAGAACCTTGTTAGCTATATGTCTTGTATGACCCAAATTTGGATCATGGATCTGTTTGGAATACATCCGATTGCTTGCAAAATATGAAATCAGGCCTGCAAGATGGGATGATGCATTTCTTCTTCGAAAAATTTATAGATCCATGGTCAGCTAGGTTAGATCAAATATCACCTCTAACCGGTCCGAAAATATTATGGCATGGATTTGGGTAAGCTTGGGTGTGATGGGTTGATGTGGGGAAGGCTAGAGACAAGAGAGGAGGATGGAAAGATAGTTGGAGTCATGGGACTATTTTGGAAGATAAAGACCAGAGACTGAAAGCAGTTCTAGAATTTCTTTCTTTTTTATTAGACCATGCCAATATGCTAAGAATGTTGGGTCCTCTAATTGATCCTCAGGTTCAAACAGAATCATTGTGTAGGGTCCATTAGAATATGGTTTGGACTGAGCTATAAGACAATTGGAAACTAGGTCAGAATACTATTATTCTCTTCCCTCTTAGTTCTTATTAATTTATATACTTTCTCTTATTTCATGCGGCTGAATATACTATTAAAGGTGAGAGGTTGGTTGGCAGGGCCGGCCCGACCGTTAGGCGACCTAGGCGGTCGCCTAAGGCCCCGACCCAAAAAAAGGCCCACGCCCACCGAACTCCCTATAGCTACAGTGAGTCGCAGGAGAGCTACCGGCTACGGGCTACCTCGACAGGACGTGGAATAACCTACTCGCCGTCCGCCTGTCCCAATCCCATCGTCCATCGGCCATAGCAAGCAGGAACCTATTCGGCAGCCTATTCCTTCGCCGCCCACCTACTTCCCCGTCTCCCAACGGGCCCTTCCCTTCTCTGCAAGAAAACACCGGAGAATAGGGGACTCCTTCCCCTCTCCCTCACCCTCTCACAGTCACTGATAGTGATCGAACCCTTCCATCTCTTTCTGATCCCTCCTTCCTCGTGCGCTCTTGTAAGAGAGGAGGGAAGAATCCTCCCACGGCCCCGCCTGATAGAAGAATCTGTGATTCTTGCTCGTTGAGTGGACTCTGAAACCGTAAAGGGATTCTTGGTGCTCGCCGCGCCTGCCTCGCAAGTAAAAGGACTCGTCTCACACTCTCGCTACTGTTTTCTTCTCGATGATTTCTGATTCTCTTCGGAGTTCGTTACCTTTGAATCTTTGATTTGACGCCGAAATAGATCTTGAGCCGCGGACGGCGCAAAAATGAGCTAGGAGGAGCTGCGGAGTAGTTTCTTTTGTTGTTTTTGTTTTTCATTTTGTGGCATATCAAACATTCAAATGCTGAAGTTGTTGATTTGGAGTTGGTCTTCTTATACACCTTGTTACTAACTTATGTGTGGTATTGTTCCATTGGTTTTACTACTGTGAGGAATATGTTATTTTTATTCGATTTGTATGTCAGCTTGTCCATGTTGCAAAGACTAACTCCATTTTCTGGTTTTGGTGTGTATTCCCCAGGTGAAGCTGAGGAGGAAGAAAAGGAAAGGGAACATCCTACACTGCAAGACAACTGGATAAAGAGCTTCAGGAATTGGATAAACGGCTAGAGCAAAAAGAGGTAAATAAAATTTTAGATGATGCTTAATTTGATTGTCGACTGTTTGACTGATACTGATGATAGTTTTTTGTGGATGTGTATCCTTTAGACAGTATGAATGAAGGCATAGTTTTTTAAATCAAAGAGATTCTTGCTTCAGTTGTGGGTGATATAGACTGAAAAAATTCAGTCTTTTCATATCAAAGAGCTAAACTACATTATCTTCCCTAGGAACTTCTTTCAAAGCACAACAGTGCTACAAGCCTACAAGATACTATGCAACAATATGAATAATCTATATTTGCAGATATGTTGATGTTCAACATGTATGAGCATATTCTGGAAGCCTGGCTGTTTCTGTTACACTCATATTTGATGCCTAATTTTGATCATTCTTTTCATATACTCGAAGTTTTGTGAAATTCCTTTGGCTGAAGAGTTCTGGGACACATTATTTCCTTGTTTACATTTGTAATCATGTCCACATAATCTGACATGACTTCCTCTTTCTCTATAATAAAATATTGAGGTTCTATTACTTTTTTTTGTTTTGGTAATTTCCAAACTTTTTTCTTGATGTTTAAATGATGTTGTTTTTTTTCCGGTTTACAATTTGTTAAATTTAAGTGCTAGGCTGGCTTGCTTGACTTTGACATATAGGAGTTGCTTCATTTGTATGTGTTCATATATACATCTCTTCATTTTATCTACAATCTATCATTCTCTTGCTGTTTTTTTCATATTGCTAGTTATCAAACAAATGCATTCCTTAATAGTAAAAATTCAGAACTACTTATTATGTTATTTTTTCATCATTTAAAAAAAAAAGGCCTTCGTGAGTTCGCCTTAGGCCCCCAAATGCATTGGGCCGCCCCTGTTGGTTGGTATGCTGAAAAGTTCCATCCTCAGACAAATGTCAAGAACCGTTTTCATGCTAGATCTTTTTCACTATGGTCTGCTAATTTTTGCTTAATTCATCCATAGACATAGAAAGGACATACCCCATTTAAACAAGATTTTAAACCACTCACTACTTTTCTCTCGCGTGTGAAGACTAAAATTGATCCCTTCACCTGAGGGCATTTTAAGTTGCTCTCTTCACATTTAGCTCTACAACGTCAAAATTCTTCTCTTGGCACAAATTAATAATGTTCTATTTCCTAACTATGCTTGGCGAGAGAAGAAACCTAGTGAATTATTTCACTAAAAGAACCTTTCCGCCAGAGCCTAAAAGTCCTTTTCCCCTATGTGATATGATCTCAAGAAGGTCGCCATGCACCCTTGAACTGATGAATGATGAGGCATGGATGAACATTTGCAGCTTCATCTACTATGAAAAGCTGAATGGAATCCTTCCCATCTCAATCATGGTAGCTATAAAACCTGGCACTTTAAGCAAATTGGGCCCGGTCCATTTGACCGGCCCAGTTAAATTTGTCCCAAAATACAAAAAAAATAAACTGGCACATGCCGCGCACATGCCTAGAGAGGAAGAAGACTCCTTTCGCGATCTCGCCAGATGGAATGCGACTCCGGGTCAAATTCCGGTTGCAATCGAGCCTATTTAGAGGCTCCTCCCCACCCTCTCTTTTCCCCACTGGAGTTCCGGCGGTGCTTGGAGCTCACCGCGTTGGCGTTCTCTTCGGTTTCCCTTCCGAACGCTTGGTCTTCATCGTGCCGCCGCCACGGCCAAACATCGTCGGAAAACTAGGTAAGGACCCAACCCCCCTTGAGCTACCCTCTCCCTCTTTCTTCTGGGGTTGTTAGAAGCTTCAACGCCGGCCGGTGATTTCCAAATTTTGACTAAGAAGGAGAAAGCTATGTTTTCCCTGTTTTGACTAGTCAAACCCTTGTTTTTCTCAATTTTGGTTGTTTTCGCTGCCGGGATCTTCCTCTGATCCCTCGCAATGGCCTTAGACCATGGCTAGAGCTTCGACCATAGGATGCTTAATTTCCTCAGTTTAAGTGGTCAGAACTCCTATTTTTTTTGATGAAATTGATGTTGCCGACGCCAACCGTCATTGGCTGGTCATGGGTTCCTTGACCCCAGGCACCACTATAGCCACTGTTCCCTTTCTTGAATCCGGCTGGCGAATCGCCTAATTGATCACAGGCAAAGTCTCTCCTATTTTGATACTTCTTGTCTTCTGTTTTGACGGTCGTCGTCTGGTGTGGCACGCCGCCGACATTGCCGTGGATCGTCGGCCGCTGGGGGTCGCCGACCATGAGCGTCGTCGAGGGCTTTCCTCTATTTCGGAAAGGAGAGAGAGGGAAGTAGAGAAGGCCTCATAGCTCTCGTTCTTCTTCCATTATTTTCTCTCTTCTCTCTCTAGTTCTTCTCTCTCTTTCTCTCTCTCTATTTATCACTTTTTCTCTCTCTACATATTTTAGTAGACCAATAGCAGGTCTAGGTACTTTGTGAAGTTGGGCTGACCCTTAGAGGAGTCTCGGCCAGTGTTGTGTGACTTGGAGCTTTGAGCCGGTATTGGTTTAGGTGCGACATTTTGCAGCCATAGGAAGGGTTTCAAGTCGGCGTTATGTGACCATACTAGGGGTCTCGGGTTTTCGGGTTGATTTCTCTCTCTATCTTGGTGTTTTCTCTCTTTAGTTGATCTAAAAAAATTCTTGGTTAAAAGAGATTGATGGGTAGTCTTGGGTTACTACGTGATGGTGGACCCTTTAGTGGACAAGAAAGGGGTTCTAGGTTGTCGGATACCTCGAATAATTTTTGATATTGATTTGATGCTGTAGGAGAATAATCTTCAAGGAAAGAGGACGTCGAGCAGGGTTCTATGCACTCCGCTCCGTAGATCGCGGTGTGGACGGGTGATTAGTCTATCTAGGTTGTTAGCAAAGAGGTAAAAATCGTTATACACTCGCCTGCATGATTATAGATATTTTGTACACATATATATAATATGCTAATGATCAAGATCAGTAAGATGTAAGAATTTTTTTATTATGGTCTCTGTATTAAACTGTATTTTGATTATGTATGCTTGTGATTGATAGTATGATGGATGCACATATAAGTATAACTTATACTTGTATAATCGGACTAATGGATGTGATGCTCTGGACTAACCATGTAATATTGATTGCCCTGTCACGGGCAGAAAACGTGACACTTATCGATTGCCCTATCACAGGCTGAAAATGTGACACTTATCGACTGCCCCACCACGAGCGAAGAATGTAATTGTGGTTAGTATAAAATTGGAAATAAAAAGAATCGATATGTAGATATGAACTTGATTGAATAACAAAGACTCTAGACTGATCACGTTATCATCGATTGCCCCATCACAGGTTGGAATGTGACACTATCGATTGCCCTGTCAAGGGTGGAAAATGTGACACCTTTTAATTGCCCCGTTACGAGCAAAAAATGTGGCCGAGATTTGGCCCAAAGTCGAAAAAAAATTGATCCTCGATCCGGATCGAGTTACAAAAGAATGAAACGAAAAGTTGTTTGAAAAGACTATTGAAGATTTATGAGATATCGTACAATATATCATTCTTGAGTGGTTGGATTTCTATTAATATTTGATATACATGTGTATACTATTATTCAAGCACTTTTATAGTCGGTTTGTGATTTCAATAATATTTTTTTGCTATTTTTAAACTTATATTATTGTGTTGGTGTGGATGTGCGGAGATTCTTACTGGGTTGTAAAGCTCACGTCACCTTTTTTTCTTTTTCTTTCAGTGTTGCAGGTCGCTTGATACTTGGCTATAGTTGGGATTACGGGTGAAAGGATGAATAGATAGACTATCATTGATACTAGTTGGATAATCAAATTTTGTAATTGTACCAGTTTTGTTAATTGTTATAAATTGAGATCATTATTTTTTGGTGATATTAAGATTGCAATAAATTTTCAGGCCTTGCATATTCTCTAAAGCTTTGCCCTAGAAAGTATGCGGTCGTATCACGTAGCCGACCTAGGTACTGAGTTCAGGGCATGATAGTAGCCTACTCGAATGCTGAGTAGGAAGTGAGGAGGCCATGAAGCTCCTTTCAGAATAGCTGGCAAAAGCCATGTGGTCGCCCTGCCTTTGCCTGTCTTACGGCCTACTACGGATGTGTTGCACCTGTTAAAATACACCCTTATGTTACGTGGTCACCCTTCTTCATTATATATCCATATATTAAGAATAGCACAAATTCTATAGTACCAGTATTACGACTTCTTGGTCCCCATACAAGGCAACATACTACATAGAATATGCACGATCAACATTACATTAGCTGCTATCAGCATAACAACAAAAACTTCATGATCATCATTAAATTAATTTAGCAACTTCATGATCAACCAATCGTGAAAAAATTTGCCACATGGCATGACAATTATTCATCCGCACACTATGAGAGAGTAACTATATTCAAACTCATTTTGGCACCAGATACTAAGAGCTCTATCCGGGATATTCAGCCATAGTGAACTTCGGAATGCCATATGGAAGGAGTAATCAAACTCAAAGCAAGCTAAACAACACTAGTTCAGACTTACTAGCTCATCTGTTACATGAATTGAGCTAGGATGAGCTTTTTATCAAGTCCTAGCCTTTGTTTATTTTTGCAAGCCTGAGGTGTTCGGATGGCGACTAATGAGCTGAGCATGTGAATCTAGTTTTTGGTACATGGATAGCTTTTGTTCAGATGATCATGGTGGAGTTGTCTACAAGCAGAAATCAGTTTTTTGTTTATTCATATTTTTATCTACATGATGGTTGTTTGGATGAATTGCAAGATCAGATATTTTGGAATTTTTAATTTACATTTTGATGTGTTTGGTGATGATTATCACCTTAACATATGGTATGGATGAAACATTTTGATGAATGGTTAATAGGTTTGCTTGACTTTGTGTATGAATGATATTTATAATGAATGATTATGGATTCTCCAACATTGTGTATACTTCTATTTGGATGAGCAAATGTATTGTGCAATATGCATAATGGATAGGCTGTGTTGGTTGTACAGGATTTGGAACGAGCTCAAAAATAAATATTAAGCTTATAATTTGAATTATTAATTAAATACAGGTTAATACTTTCTGCCACCAAAAAATGTTTGTTGCCAATGCATTCCAATACATTCTACGACCAAACTATTGGTGGGGGAAGATAGACATTCAGTGACCATATTTTTGGTAGTGGAAGACAAACATTCCACGACCAACTATTTGGTCGGCGTGGGAATTAGCGACAACAAATTTGGTCGCTGAAAAGTTGCTTCGGCAACCAAACGTTGGTCGTTGTTGGTGTACCTTAGGTGACCACACAATATTGGTCGCCAAAACCTTTCAGTGACTAGGGTTCGGCGACGAAGAGTATTTTAGTCGCGAAAAGGTTTCGGCGACCAAATATGGTTATTCGGCGACTCGAATCTTAGTCGCGGAATATGTATTTTCTTGTAGTGAATGTGGTTGTCATTGATTTGAGCCCTGTCATTTGCTGTCCTACAGCGTTGCATACCATGGATCACAAAATGCCTTCCAATAGCATAGTAGTTTGTCACCATCATGCCACTTGGTATCACCCCTTGAGTAGCAGCAAGAAAACCTACCACCAAATTCAATATCAGTAGTTGGAGAATAAAAAACGTTAGCTATTGGATGTGATTTAAAATATATATAAAAAATCATATATTTGAAAATTCCCAGCCTATACATCAAGTCACTCTAAATATATAGTTGTAATGGAATGTTGAAGTGTGTTGATTTTAGGATGACTTGATCCATAACTTAGGAGTCTTAAAATATATATAGATAAAAGCAGCAAGTTAACTTAGTAATAATTTCTTCAAAATCATAGCACCTACAATACTTATCCATAGCTGTGACACCAATCAGACATCAGAAAAATCTGAATTAACTTGCTGCTTTGATTCAGAAATTACCTACGGAAGGTGTCAACTGGTACAACTGGTAGTCTTCGAGATACAGTACCGAAGACCTGGCTCGAGTCCCATCCTCACCTTGATTTTAGCCAGAATATTGCCCATCATAATTCTTAAGAAAGAAAAAATCCAAAGAGCAGATCTTTAAAAGAATGTAACAATCAATTTCAGTACTGTAACAATCACAGAGCACACGATCAGCATCTTCATCTGGCAGCATGCAAAATGGCAACTAAGAATGAATCCTGCTAGAGATTCATCTTTTTTGAAAGGACGAAGTGTTGGCAGCAATCTGGTACTTCGCAGAAATTCCATCTCCACTTCAGAAGTGTAAGGCATGAACAACAGCAACGGACCACCCAATGAGATTTGTTCCTCTAACAATCTCCTCAGTTTCTGTTAACCCAAGGCTTTTTCCTGTTATAAATAAAATTTATAAGTATGGATGCTTTTGTCAAACTGCTGCCAAAAAAACTCATAATTCTCCAGCATGCACTCACTTTACCTGTCTCTTAAGCATCGATGCACTATAGTCACAATAATGGAGTTTCTGAGTAAAATATGATTGAAAGTATAAATCCAGTTTCCATGATAATTCCATCCATTCATATTTAAAATCATCATCTGCATTTGAATGTGCCGAATGTTAGAATTCCAGTTGAGTCCCATGGCAGATGAACCATGAGACGGAGACATGGAATTCGTATCGTGTTCAGCCACCATTCAGGTCAGATTCCAAGTGTAGCTGAATGTATTACTGGCCAAGCAGACAGATCACTTGTAAGGCAGATATCTTCAGTCACATGATGCATATACCACCATGTTCGGTTATCCTTGTAAAACACTCCCTGCTTCACATGAGCTCTGCTATGATGTGCAGTTTGGTCATACTTAAACCTATATACAAGGTTTCTTTGTTGCATGTTCTTTGCCAGAATAAATCAATCTGAAAATCTTCAGGCAAGGATGGGTGCAAACTTTTCTTTCTCACATCACAGCACAAACAAGAAAAGGATCTGTCTTATGAAAAATGTAACCACTCGGTGACAACTCTGTATGGTGACAGCTTGCTCTGGTATTAAATTTAATTAAGTTAACCACAACATAGAAAGTCGTATCAAGCCAGAGATTGGTTTTCCAAATCGACAAGAATGTTGATTTGAAAGCATCATACAATTAAACATATCAATTTTGATTAGTTAAGAGTATATTACAAGTGAAACATCCATATGAATATTGGCTGGTAGCAGAAATTGTACATAATATGCATGAAACTTCAGATTTTAACAGTCTCTCAGCTCTGATTTTCTCCAAATCTTCGCTATATTATTACAAAGGAATTAAAATCATCGTCTTGCAGTAGTTTAATTGTGCTCCGAGATCAAGAATATAATTCTGAGCTTATTTTAAGATTGCCCTCATATTCCCCTCCTCTGTTCCTTCCACCATCCACGGTTAATGGAGGAAGATATTATAAAGAAGATCGATCACCTCAAATCATTCAAGAAAATTGCTTTGGCAGGATACATGACAATCTCTATGCATATCCAAGCCTTTGACAAACCTACAACAACTCATAGAATCTGATGCCAAAAATAGTTTTTGTCCATGACCATGCTTAGGAAAACTTACTGCGTTTTCAAACGACATAGGGATTAACATATGCTTGGAACATTTGATATGCATCTAAGAGGCATGAAGAGTGAGGACACAAGATTGTATTTGGTCATAAAGATTACTAAACTTGTGGTCCTGTGAAGAATTCTAACTAGATCAACTAGACTCGAGTCACATACAAAATTCAGTCATCCGCTGCTGTAGGGTATAACTACAAAATTTTCATGCAACCCAAATCAAAGACTTGGCAATTTTATACACCAAGGTTACCAAAGAATGAAAACTATCACAATAACCAGAATCTCAGTCCATAGGCTCGACAGCTACACAATATTATGCTCTCAAATTCAAAGAATTATTTCCAAGAACCATCATCAAACTCAAAATAGATTAGAAACTATAATCATATTTACTAAAACAAATATCAAATTAAAACAAAACCTGCTTAAACAAGACTGGAAGAAGCATTGAGATATTTACTTGCATATTCTTAGAATTTTTCAGTCTTGAAAGAGATATTGTCAACCTAGGCGAGCAAATAAATACGAAGCAGATGAAGATTAGGGCATCTAAAACTCCAACTTGAAGAAAGTAAGATATATAACATAGGTTTCTTGATCCTAAAACTCAAATTTTACAGGTATCTAGACTGTTATATGATAGATTGCAGTATTAAACAAAATAATATTTTACAAACAGGGTTTTAATACATTGCATTTCATATTAATCCATTTTGATTGCCAGTTTCAAATTACCAAAACAATACATCCAAAGGTCTCAGACGGTATTATATACCATACAGTGAAATATATATTTTCCTTAACATACATTTTCTTTCTATATTTTCTAATTTAAGTAACATTTCTTTTGATTCTTTTATGACTTCCAATCAAAACTGTTGAAACATTAGAAAAAATAACTAGAACTACTAAAATTGCTTACAAAAATTCATTATGTTTAGCCGAGATTGAAAACTAAACCAAATTTTCGAACCTCAGTGCTTGTTGTTGTGATCTTTATTTTTATTTATTTTCTTTTATACAGGACATGGTTTGTTAAGGTTATCTTGGTCTTATAGAATTTCTTAATTGCTTTCTGTTTTTAAGAAGAATATGCTTAGCTTTTCTTACAAAAAGGTTAGAAAAATTGTAACTGTGCTGGAACTCATTAGGTTCCATTCATTAAGTGTTAAAGGAGATTGTTTGAAGTTTCATTAAGAGAAACTCTTCAAAAAGAGATATATGTCTCTGGCATCCTATATTTCTTCTTAATCAAGAAAATGTACACTCAATCTGAAAACATAGATAATCATCAAAGCATATTTGATTATTGCATCATATTTACTTACCTACAGAACCACTCAAGTTAAACTTCATTTAATCCACTACACAATCTTCCAAAGAGATCAAGATTTCCAAAGAACTTGCAAGCACCAAGAACATATAGTTATCGGCTCTGTGAATGTATGCTTTTTCAGAGTGCGGCAGGATGTGATGTGAAGTGAAGCGAACCGATTCGATAATAACGAGTGGGAGCGTTCTATAACGAAAGGGGATTCAAGGAGGAGGAATTCGAGCGCGTACCTCAGTCCGGACGATCCAAAAGAGGGTCTCAAGACGCGAGGGCGCCACCAGCCGCTCCTGGTGCGACAAGAAGGGCCGCCGCCGTTACGGCGGCGTCCATCGCCGGCGAGGCGAGGTACAGAGACGGAGAGAGCTGGAAATCGGAGCGAGAAGCAAAAGGCGTCTCCGTTTTTTTGGTAGAAAAAGGCGCCCCTTCAACAGCTGCTGAAGAGATCGGAGCCTCGGAAGCATCACAGAGTTATGGGCTTTGTGCATGCGTGTATGCTGCAAAATGGATTATAACAAATTTGCTCTAAAAAGATTACTATTTATATGCACCACTGAAAGATCTTGTTTCTACAACAATATCCCGCCTATCAGACTTTAAATCACGGTGTTAATGGTTGATCTTCTTTTGTAACATTTGTCGGATCGCCTTGCACAACTCTAAAAGCACTCCAAATTTTTCATTTATCCATCTTCACATATCTCAAGACAGTCATTGTATGATCCAACCATGGGTTCATGCAAAAAAAAAAAAAAAAAAGATAAATCATTCCTTCACACGAAAGCTACAGTCCTTTCCTTGACATGGTTTTAAATATAAAGGCATAATGTTGCTTGTTTGCATTATTAGCTCGGCAAAAATTTAACATTCAATTATATCATAAAGAGTTATATTTTTTAATAAAATTTTCAAAAATATTAATATAAAAAATAATTAATTCATTTTATATCTAGAGTAGTTATTTATCGATGGCGTGTTAGGCAAAAATCTAATAAAAGGGACAATTATAAATAAAATAATTTGATATATATATATGTAAATAGTGATTTTTTTAAAAATAATTGTACAATAACCCTCATTGATAAGGATAATTTGCCATATATGCAAAGCATCTTGCAGTAATTATCATAAAAAGTCAATGAAAGCTGACCGACTTCATTTTCTGTAGACTAGGTCAAGATCAAGAAAAATTATGGATGGTTTTTTGGTTGAATATTAGATTATTTACATATCCCTTGGTTACAAGCTTCACAGAGTCTACAAAATCTACCAACTTCATCTTTACATGGATTGGCTTAAGGAAATTTTTTTACAGATTCTCATTTGAAAATAAATTACTTGCATTGGAAGTCTTTTATGTTATAAGTTTAACGTGACTTAAATTGAGAAAATTACTTGCAAGTTCGTAGTTAGACATAACTTACTTATAAGTTTCTGATTTACAAAATACTTTAAAGTCGGCAAAACTCGCTGACTCGGTTGATTGTACCGAAAGATTACCTACATATTCTTGGTTGATTAAAAATTACTTATAACTCTCTGAGTAGCAATCTCTGCATAGACGGAAAAATGCCCACAGATTTAGATGGAATATATAAAATAACAATAATATTTATAGGTGCCACGTTGAACATTAAATTACTTCTAAGTTTCCATAAGTTTCAAACTTGATATGAAGTCTCTATATCTATGCATTGACTTTTAGGAAATCATGAAAACTTATTCATAGTTCCCTAGTTTAGTAACAAAATTACTCATAAGTTCCCAAGCTATGGAGGTCCCATAAAGTCCACAGAGTTTGCTAACTTCATGGAGTATGCTAAGAAAAATTAATTAGCAGGTCCTCAGTCCCTAAATCCCAAGCTTCAGAAAAAAGGTCAATTAAGCCACCAACTTTTCTTTGTATTAATTATGTCAAGGAAAAAAAAATCTCAGACTGAAGAAAGAATTATTTGGAGGGCCTTGAGTTACAAGCTTCACATGAAGTCGACCGAAAGTGCCGAGTTCACTTTATATAAACTAGACTGTGGCCTGGGCGATGCTTGTGACCTGCTAAACTTGGAATACGCCCGGGCAGAGGCAAAGCCAGGAATTTTAGGTATAGTGGCATTACCATGCTTAGCATATTGATTTTCTCATAATTTAGAAGCTTAAATTTTAAATGATTATAAATAAATTTAAAAACTATATTCATATTTAAACTTCACATACTATCTTATTTTATGATTCAAACTTTTGAAGATATATTAACATTACTATCATTCATTACTTTTTACGATAGTGTGTACATAAAAAAGAACTAAGTCAGATATCGACATAATAAGAATGCAGTAAAAATACTTACTTTGAATATGAGTCCAATTACCCTTTAAAATTGCTTATAGGACTCGAATCCAAAAGAAGTATTTGAGATAAATATTATCAATACTCTGTTTAACCTTTTATCCAAATAGTAGTTTTCTAACAATCAGAAATAAACAAATGCATGAACAATAATGCCAGTATGAATCCACATTATTACCGAACCCTTACTTAACAAGTCTTGAGGCTTGAAAAATCTTCTTAGTCTACTTTTCTTTATTTTCGAGAAAACCATAAGTTAGGCTCATAAGAAACCATGATTTATAATTCTACATTATCATATCTATTTATGACTAACTCTTAATACTAAGATTGACTAAAATTAAAATTAAAGAAAAATTAAACTATTGGATATTAAACCGAGGGTATATCTTGGTAAGGAATTGAGGGATAAACACTAAGCCATAATCTGCCTCAGCTTAGTTTGGAGTTGCGGATTAGAGTTAAGAAAGAAGGTAAGCCCGAAGCTAGAGAGATGGGGAGGGAGCTTGAAAACATGCCAAAGAGATTGGAGGTATAGCTTGAGGGTGAAAGAGATAGGAGAGAGCCTAGCATCGACAAAGCACATGGTGCAACACATGAAGGTTAGGATGGGAGGGGAAAGGATAGCTGCATTCCATAATCCTGTCCAAATTAGGGTCTGTTTGGGTGTTGCTACAGAAATATCCTACAAAAGAATCACGGGGAGAACAAGAGGGTGGAGAATTGATGGATGAGAAGAAAGGACATATGGGAAGAACAAGAGACCACACGTGAGAGAGGGGAGTTAGGTTGATATGGGACATATCCTATCAGAACTAATGCATTGGATCCTATTTAAAACTATGCAGTTAAGTGTGCTTGAACGAAAATAGTACTATAATGGGTGACATATCCAGTACTAGATAGGATATGAATTTAGTACGAAATCTCGCCGCTAGATTATCCAAATAGGCTTTTAATATTTTAATTATTATTTTTCCCTCCAGAGTTATAGTTTTTAGATATTTGGGTTTTTGGCAGAATGTGGGTTGGTAGGTTTTAAGGGTCTTGGACATTATAGAGCTGACACCTACCAACCTCTGGGATGAGGGGTAACCTCATAGGAAATAGAGGAGGACGGTGAGGGGGCTACAAAGACTTTCTTATGGTCGGCGAGACAAGTGCACAGCCCAACCTCTTCCACGAGACAAATTCTAACCTAAGAAAAGCAAACAGAAGCTAACATATTCCCCAACGTAGCCTCTACTCCTAGTAAATGCAAACATTACGGATGGTTATGAGGGAGATCAAGTTATATAGTAGAATTGATATATAAAGAAAAGTTAAAAATCAACATGATACTAACTCTTTCGAACATAGAATTATATGAACCCTATTAACAATGTTTTATTTTCAAGAAAGAGGAATAAAAAAGTGCAGCAACCAAAACTATGCATGAATTATCATCTTATATAAATTTAAATAGATCTTTATCGTAAGACCAAGCAATCACTTTGACTCGGTACTGGTAGCAATGAAATAAAGCTACAAACAAGGAACCCTCAGAATACAGGTTGAAAGGGAGAGCATATTGGGCAAATGATTTCATAGCACGTCTAAATACTGAAGATCTATTTCTTGGATAATACCTAGTGATTTGATGAAATACCTTGTTTTTTTTTTCTCTTGCCCCTTAAAGAGCCTGGAGCCTTTTCTGATTCTACGAATGATACATGTTTCTGAGAAGTTACTCTTTATAATTTCCAAAGTAAATGTAAGATTTTGATTGTCATCTCTATATAAAGTGAACTCTAGGGCACATATTTGTCTTTCCACGAGCAACTCTACTTGTCATTGTTCTTAATTCCAATTCGAGAAGTCATGCCACAATTTCTTAGAGGTACCCAGAATGCTATGGTATATCAAAACAGTCATCCATCCATCTCTCATGTACATTATATATCCTACTCTATTATATATAACTAAATTTCCTAGGTAGATTATGACAAACGATGGTAAACAATTGCTTACATGAACGTGAAAGCATAAAACATCTCTTTACAAATCCAAGATAAAGGCAAAGCCCCTTAGGTTTCTTATACTTTGATGATAGAAATTATAAATTTCTTGTGCTTACACTTCGGAAGTCAAATTCATGTTGAAACTCCACAAATCATATTTGGTCTGATCATACACAATTTCGTACTGTTCTCCTGTGCATTTGCAGCAAAACACAATACACAATTTTTACTATTCTTCCAGAAAATTTTCAAGTATATGGTAAATGATGGTCAGAAATGTTTCTAAAGCAAGTCCAGTTTTTATTTTATTTTTGTGTGCTTATGTGTACGTAGCAAGCAAGATCACTTTGAATTAAAGATAAAATTTATATGATGTTTTAGAATAATAATTTTAATAGCATGCTTTCAAAATCGTATAGGTGATAAGCTGTTTAAGAGCCGCACTTTTCTAAAGGTTACATGCCGGAAACCAGTAAAGCTTAGTCTTGCACATGTATGATCGTGCCAGGGTTAGGCCAAAGGCCTGCTTGGTGCTTTATAGGACGTCCTTTTAGCAGTGCATACCACTTTACCGTGCAGCTATCTGGAGCATGAGATTAGCTTTGGGCTGGATTAAGCTTAATCCAAAGTACGTTTGGATTAAGGCTTTGGTCGAGATGGCCATGATCAGAAATCGTATAAATCAAAGCTACCATCTTCGTTTAGCAAACTAATTGCTTAGTGTTTGCAATTAAATGTGGAGCTGTAGGACAACAAACACAGCTAGATGGATAGAGGCTATCTATAGAGAGCTCAATTACTTACTTCCTTGTAGTTGTATTAAAAACCAAGAATCTGGCTTATGTTGTTAGGATGCTTTTCATAGGCAGTACAAAGCAAAAAACAACGCACAAGGGCCTACGTCCTGCATGCACATGCAAGGAAAGAGAAACGCCCCACCGCTTTGTACCACTTCTAAGAAATCACACAAGCCAAAGAAGAAAAGGCAATAAAGATGTGTTCTAAGGAAACTTAATTAGCATAGTTACGTATATGATCTATAGTAAAGATTTTGAGTAGTTTTGATAGCAGAAATTCCATAGCTTAAAATCTCTCAAGCTCAAGTTGCAGTTCCACTGCTGAAAAGATTTAAAGCTATACTGAACAACCAGACCAACAAAACTCAACTAAAGTTTGCTGCGCATAATTTCTGCTAATGAGAAAAAAGGAGAACACAGAAAGCCTCTCAAAGCTCCCTGGAAAGAATGATGCTTGAAATGAGCTAACCTTCAGCTGAAATCTGGTTCATCTATTATTCCACTGGCACGTATACTGCTGCTCTGGGTGTATTTTGCCAGATGTTTCATGTGACGCGGTCCTTGCAACCCTAAAAGAAACAAAGGACCTTTTTTTTACCTTCAGAAACCTCAAAATCCAGAGTCTTAATAAATTTGGGAACCATCATATGATGAGAATTTATGGACATACACATCGCAGAAAAATATATCATGACCTTCAAATCACCTATGCCTCGAGAGAAAAGTTGATGGTGTCCAACATCGAAGATAAAGGCATTCCCCACTTCCTCATCATCCTTCATAAGCATTCTCTCCATAGTTGGTCATTTAACTGAATGTTTAACTGCATGAACCATGCTATCTTGATCCCACATGGCGATAAGAAATTAGTACATGGTAGTACAGCAGTAGGTTATATCGATTAATCTGTAAGAAAATTTAATAGAAACCTCTTGTCTCCCTCAAATGCATGAGCTGTTAGAGAATCGCTAATCAGGAGGAGGAGAATAATTTTATGGCAGGAAATTCACTAGTCCATTCTTTTTGTCACCTGCTTTTAAGTTCCCTGACTTACTTTGATGATGAAGCCTTATATTTTGGTTGTCTGATAGAACAGTTGCAGGCCTCGCATGGTGTCCTTGTATCAAGATTTTCCTTGACATGCCAATCTAAGAATCTAAACAAATATGGGTGCCACAATGGGAGCATGCTTGCTGACAACAAAGAGGAAAGTGGAACTTCAGTACTTGAAGAGAGAGAGAGAGAGAGAGATAAAAAAAAAGGGTCTGTCGAGGAAGATCAGCCAAGCAATATGGAAAATGTCACGTTACATCAGAGGAGTCCAACCTCCACAGACATTAATCTTACGGATGCTTGTAGTTACATAAATGAAAAAAAATCTATTGAGACTGTCAAATGGTGAATATGTCTGTGAAGAGGACATGTTTTATTCATGCACTAGTTATGGCTAAAGTAGGCTAATGTTCACATGCAATTTTGTGCTGTGCACATACAGCAGGTACACATGAGAGAGAGAGAGAGAGAGAGAGAGAGCATGTACCTTCATAAGAGTGCTTGTTTAAATGCATGCTGTACAAATTATAGGAAGGGAGCAGTGAAATGAATTACATGCCATTAGAAACATAAATATTTTGCATCTTGATCATGTTAAGCGTAGCAAATTTCAGAGGTGAGGAGAGGGGCACTTTTCCAGACACTTCCGTGAGGAATGTCCTTGAGGATGGTCCACTTTGAAAGCAATAACTTGCAGGTTTACCCAATGGGAGGTCCACTTGCATGAGTGATAAGTGGTAAATGTTGATGCAAATGCTTTTGACATGCTCTTTTAGCTACATTCCATATATGTCTGCAAGGGCAGTTCCATGTCGGAAGCTCTACTCAAAAGTATTTCTCTTTATAGAGCTTTTCAGTTGCAGAATGTACCCATTCTCACCTAATCTGCATAAAATTAATTATATTGAAGTCATCAAAACATTCTATACAAGGGAGTGAAATACTCTTTTTTTTATTTAAGGATTGATTTAATACCTTGGCTCCATCCAATTCTTGCCATATTGTACTTCAGATTCAAATTTCATTGAGATTAAATATTTGTATTTGTTACATGGAGTCTGAAAGACTTCCATGGGGGGAAAAATCGCCAATATAGTTAGAAGAAGAATTCTTACAAGTTAGTGCTCAATAACAAGCAAATTGGATCTCAAGGCAGTCCAAAAAGGTTTTATAAGAAGGACTTAACGCATATATATGTTGAAAACTTGTAGATTCAAAGCGTGTCATCAGTTTGTATGCAATGTAGCAACAGATACTCATAAACAGCAAGAATACAAAGAGGTGGAAAGAGAACAAAAGGTTTGGTCGACATGATTTTGGAACCATGCATCCTTACAATGATGCATTTTTCTATTCCAGACAAAAACTAAACATCTTAATATTAACCAAAAATACCAAAATAGTTCAAGATCAATGTGAATTCATTTCCAAATTAAAAGTTTCTTTGATGCAATGTGAGGAAACAGTACCAATTGTACGCTTATCAGGTTTAACTCTAAAACAAGTAAATTTTTATGAAAGGAAGATAAGAGAAAAAAGATAAAAGGAAGAGAAGAGAACGGAATCTCACTTCCCTTGTTTGGATGTAATGGGCAAGGATAGAGAGGAGACTTGACTTTCCTGCACAAGAAGAAATTAAGAAAAAGAACGGAATAAATAATCAAGAAGAGAAGAACATAATGCATCCTTTTCTCTTCTCTCCAAATCTCTCCACGCTTGGAGATAATAAACAAAAAAGTGGGATCCTAGAGAAATATTTTCTCCATTTAGTTTCTCTTCTCTCCAATCTCTCCTCAATTTATTAACCAAACAAGAGATTTTCTCTCTCTATTTTCTTTCCGATCTGTAGCCTCCAAATTTGTCAATTCAAATGCACTACAAGACAATTTAATAACCTCAAGGAAATGAATCTGATGGACTTCAATTCCTATCTTTCTCTTAAGGGAGAGTGTAAACACACATACTGATATTTAATTAATGACAAAGAATCCAAATATTCTTATATGGCCTAATGATTAGAAACCAAGTATTTAAAAATGTATTTTGATGATTCACTGTGAGAATTCATCAAGCTAGCGATTATTCGGACATGTTTTTTTTAAAATAATAAGATAATATAATACAAAGGAAATTACCTATTTTGTTAGGTGGAGCTTGATATTGCTGGTACTTGAGCAAATGGATTACTCAATGTGGGACGGCAAGCTGGTTCTTTGTTGAGCTGAAGTTGCATCATTTATTTTTTTAGATTTTTCTCTGCTTTTCTATTTCTATAATTGCTTTTGTTTCTATTAAATTGTCTCGCTCTAACCTCGTCTCTGTTATCTATTGCAACTCTTTCTTTTCTTCTGCTGTAATTACCTGCAGCTGTAACTCTTTTTTTTCTTCTGCTGTAATTATCTTTGCTCTTCAAAAAAAGTTAAGTGGCCGCTTTAACCGGTCTCCTTTATTATCAAAATAATAATAATAATATAACCCATATCTATATATAATCAATTGAAATGCAACTATGCCAATGGATGCTTAAACAAAAGTTAGATGAAGCACAGAAGCTAGTAGGGAGAGCAATTAGGTCAACTCCTATTAGAAGATTCCAATAATAATAACTAATGTCCTAAATCGAATATCACTGCAATGGAATCTCCCATCAAACTTAAATAGCTACTCTTATTATCCACCTATTGCTACCACAAGCGCACAAATGAAAAAAAATGGTCATTAAGAGTTGCACAAGAATCACATTTACATCATACAATCATGTAACGAAGTACAACAATCAAAGATATACTGCTTACTTTAAACGATTTTAAGCCATTCTCCTTTCAAGAGTCTTATTCTTCTCCACTTATTTAAAGAAGTACAATAAAATCAAGTAAATAAGATAAATTATGAGCTATAAAAATCTATGACTTGCATGCAGTAATGCTTGCTAAAAACAAAAAAAAAAATTGATATAATGCATAGAGCAAGTATTCTTCGGCAAGTTCTTCTTACACTCTGAAACATACATGACCCCAAATATCTATCAGCAAGCAAAAAACCTTGTAACTGTAGAGGTACAAGGTAAGAACTGAATCGAATAACACACAACGGCAAAACATACCTCGTCGGTGCAACCAAGAAGCAGCAACCAATCTCGCCGAATCTCATATCACTGAAGTCGCCTATTTGCCGATGCAGCATCATCAAGATTCTCATTAAGAATCGGACTGCAGCAGCTCGATCAATGTGAATCTTGATGATGCCACACCTGCAAACATCGACTGCCTCCAAGAATCAAAGATCTGAGGGGAACAAAGAACCAACGCCGACATAAAACCCAAGAAGGAGACCCAATACTCAAGCTAAGCATTTTTTTTTTTTTTGTTTTGTTTTTGAAGAAAGAGAAAGATGGGCCGTGAAGAGGAACAACACGAGTATTAAAATAGTCGATACAGAAAGACAAAAAAAGAAGATAATATAGTACGTATTTGGATCAAAATATCAAGAAAAAAGATGGGAAAAGATAGAAGAAAAAACAGAAGCAGGAGCAGGAACAACAAAGGAGAGAGAGTGGAGAGGAGATATAAAAACTTAGATTCATGCGCACTTCCCACCCACACATGAACACGACCGCAGGGTGACGTGGAGGGCCGCGAGTGGCCGGACGGGAAAAAGACGGTGGGCTGGCGCCCCAACTGAGGGAATCTAACAGTCCCCCTTCCCACCCCAACTCCGACGGAGGGCTGCCCAAATCTCACCCTCTCCCACCCGTAAAACCACCGCAAGCTGCGAACGGATGTGAACGAAGAAAGGGAGATCCAAGAGACGGACAAAAAGAGCAATCAAATCTAATATATCCATCCATACTTCTCGATCCCCTCGCTTCTTCTCCAGAAAAGCGAAAGGATCTGTGCTGAAAAAATACAAGATCTCAGGATCACATGGCATAAGAAGATTTCCGAGGATAATTTGGATCCCAAGAAGCTATATAAACAAAGAACTTTGAATCCAAAGAAGAGAGAGAGATATGGGAAACCTGACAAGATCTGAAAGAAATCCAGCCGAACGGCCATGGCCGAGAAGAAACGATGGGGGATCGAGAGAGGGCTACAAAGTGTGTTTTTGCTTAATTAGCTTTCTGGGCTGGTTTTTTTTTTTTTTTGGTTACCGGAGATGGGGGGAGAGATAGAGATAGAGAGAGGCTGATTACAGGGAGCTTTTGATGTGGAGATGCTTGGCTGTGGTGAGGTGGTATTGTACTATTTTTGTTTACGGTTACAGGTTCCCATCACCTTTGGATATAAAATTCCAAATTTGCCCGCTTAGAATTAAATATTCAAACCTAGGAGCATGCCACTCGGATGTGTTTCACTTGCGCTCTTCCCCACCGGCTGCTGCCGAGAAATTTCCACGTTTCGACACAACTCCCTAGCGAGAACATCCCTGCTATTTTTATGGCGGTCTCCTCGACAAAGCAATTTTGGCTGCATGATGCTGCATGAAACATCATGATCCATCCATCATCCGGATGATGAAACACACACACACAAACTGATAGATGCCATGCCAACCGCATATGTCCAAAGATAATATCTGACTTGATGCACAATTTTTTCTCTTGGAAGAAGCTTAACTAGCTCGAAGATTACAGAATCCTCTAAAAATCTATAGATTTAGCCACAAGGATAGATACTTTCTAGGCTTTTATGTAGGAGCCCGAATGATCCTAACTATTGAAATTATGTTGCTGCATATATTCTCTAGCCATTCATTGTACATGACAGAGCTTATTAAAGAAGAAAATCTTAGTAGTTAAGTTAGTAAGCAAAGAGTTGTAAAAGATCTTTAGAAAAATATTACTTCCTATTCTTTTGAACTCTCTCTCTTGTGCCCTTCTCTTCTCTTTCTGAGAGATTTAACATAAGAGGTTAGAGTGATAGGTTGATAAGAGATGGTTGCGGAAAAGTAAAGCTTCTAAGTATAGAATAAGCTTCTAAGCTCAGCTCGATCCACCCGGATTGGGTTCCTAGATAGCTAACTGGTAATCATTATTGTTGTGGAAACAAAGGGTCTCGGACTTAGTCCCATATCGACTGAATAGCCGAAAAATCTGTCTTAAATAAAGGGCTCGATTACCCTTCCCTCAGGAGGCGCTTTTTAAAGTGCAAAATCGTGAGGGAGGCCGACCTGTGTCGTACCCTACCCTAAAGCAGATAATACCTCCTGTGGGGACACAGTCTTTTTTCCTGTTCCAGTTCAGTGGGGGCTAAGGTCTGAGGTCAGGGGAACCCCAACCTCATCATTGGCGCGCCAGGAAGGGAGCCTTGACCTCGGCTTAGACCTTCCAGCTGAGGGGGCTAATATTTTGGGAATAAAGGGTCTCGGACTTAGTCCTACATCGATTGAATAGCGAAAAAGTCTGTGCCTTAAATAAAGGGCTCGACTACCCTTCCCTCAAGAGGCGCCTTTTAGAGGGCAAAACCGTGAGGGAGGCCGACTTGTATCGTACCCTGCCCTGAAGCAGACAATACTTTCTGTGGGGATGCAGTCTTCTTTTTCTGTTCCAGTTCGGTGGGGGCTAAAGTCTGACGTCGGGGGAATCCCGATCTCATCAATTATCCATCACTTAACCGGTAATCATGAAGCAGCAACTTTTTTTATTAACATGGGAGAGATGAACTAAGTTCTCCCTTGATTAGCAATTCCAAATTGGTCTGCCCTTAGTAAATCAAGATCATCTGGTGGGTAGGGGCCTTTCCAAGAAAAATGAAGCTGATGGATACGACATGGCCTACTAGCCAATCGACCATCCTAATTCCTTCCCTGTAAATATGAGAAGCACTGAAGAATTGAAGTTGATTAGTAAGCTACCCAATATGTTGTAAGATAGGATGAAGGGTATAGAAACCCTCTTATTTGTCTTAGCATTTATCAATGAGAACATAGTTGGAGAATCTCCTTCCAACCATATAGAAGTGGCTTTTGATTGCTTTATGGCAGTCCTCATACCTTCCCAAGCCCTGCCAACAGATGGTACTGAGCACGTTGAAAAATGGAAGCTTCTAGCATCCATAGCATGACCTTCCAGATTAAAAACATTAACTATGTAATGTCCGGGCCCAATATAGACCGGGCCCAATACTGTAGGGCCCAGTTGAAGGGTATTGGGCCAGGAAGGGGTTAGCGGGCCACGTTGGCCCAGGAAGGGCAGACTACTGTCTTCCCCGAGGGCTGAAAGGACAGGACCACCAGATGGCCAACGGAGAGACCCCCACAGACATGCAAAACGGGAGCCCGCCACCTCCTTCCCCTCAGCATCTGAGCTTTGAGTTGGCCTGAGGAGGAGGGGCAGTTGGTAGCTCCCGGAGCAGTGAGGAAGGAGAGAACGCGACCTCTCCTTTGGGGTCAAGTCCTAAGCCCACTATTTAAAACCCTAAAATTTTGCTAACCCCGAATTTGATATACCCTCCCTAAACCTCTAACCCTCTGGATCTACTGCACCAGAGAGCCAAGCCTTGGAGCTGGAGGCGGAAGAGACCTTGCAGCCCTAGGAGAGGAAGGAGGGAGCTTGCCGAGAAGGAGGTACTGCCCAACCCCAGTCAACCGAATCAAGGTAAGGGCCCTGTAAGTAGGATTTTAGGTAGGAAATGGGGGAGGGTGGAGAAACCCCTCTGTGGGGTGTTATCCTCTCTGTTTCGAGGGAAGGGGACTGGCACAGGGAGGAGATCGGTACAGAAAAAAAGAGAGGAAACCCACGGACTGCGGGTCGGACCCACGGGCCGCGGGCCGGCCTGAAGGCGGCCCAAGCCCAGGCCCAACGACCACCCGGGCCGAGCCCAACTGGACTCGGCCTGCGGGTGACCCGCCCTGACCGGGGCCGCCCTAGGGCTGAGGGGCAGCCAAGGGCCGCCAGGTCTGGCTATGCCGGCGACGGACGCGGCCCCTAGGCCGCCAGCCTCCGCCGAGCCCCACCCCTCCGCCGGCCGAGAGGTGGTGGCGCGGTATCCACAAAGAAAAAGGGGGAAAAAGGGGAAAGAGGGAAAACGGAAGAGGAAGAAGAACAATATATATATATATATATATATATATATATATATATATATATATATATATATATATATATATATATATATATCTCTGTGTGTGTGTGATAATATGAAAAGGGGGTACTTACCTCGGACCACGGCCTTACCTCACCGTGGTCGGAGCCGGTGAGGACCCCGGAGAAGGTCCGGCCTCGATCTCACCTCCCGGCCTTCCCCCTCTTCTCCGGCATCACTTCGAAGAAGGGGAGAAAGGGGACCGGCCTCCCGCCGCCGCTGCCCCAAGGGAGGAGCCCCGCTTCGGTCGGTAGATCGGAGGGCGCTCCATCTCTCCGGCCGCCGATGAAGGAGGGGGATGAGCCGGAAGACGAAAGGGAACCGGAGGAAGGGAAAGAGGGAGAGGCACGAACGAAGAGGCCGAAGCCTCTGGAAGCCCCTAGAAAGAGCCTTAACGGGCTGCCTAACGGGTCGGATCCAAGTTCAGGTCCGAAACCCGTTAGGCCCAAATAGCCTGAATTGGCTTGGGTAAATCCAATAAAGGGATTGATTCGAGCCCAATCAAATTAAATGGGTCAAGTAAGCCTAAATAGAGTTGGGTCTGAACCCGACCAAGCCTGAATGAACCCAAATTAAGCAAATTGGGCTAAATCCGAACCCAATTAAACTCAATTCAGCTGGGGCCGATCCATGTCCATAACATGTTGACTCCAACCGGCCCAATTAGCCCTAAATCAGGTCCGGACCAGGTCCAATTAAAATGGCAGAAAGCCAAGTTGGCTAAGAAAGGGCGGACCTAACCACAAATCAGACCCAACCCTTTCATTAGAGGCCCAATTATGCCTTGTAGACTCAAATTTACTTCAATTGGACTAAAATTTATGACAAATAGAGGATAATGTGAGTCTTATAATATGGTTTTAGAAATCAAAGACTCGTCGTCTGGACTCCAGGAATTGATAACAACTTATTGTAAGTAACCTGCTCTAATCCTGTTATGGATCCCATCATGTCTATTTATAGTTCTTAAAGTGCTATTTTATGAATTCATAAATTATGATCATGTATGCACCATGATTATGCTGATATTTTAAATCATGCATGCAATGTTAGTATAACAAAATCCTATCTAGCCAGGAGGCACTATAATGGGCTCAAAGATGCTACTGATCGAATGCAACTGAGCTGGCCTTGCTAGTGGCCGAGAATGACTAAGCTGGCCTTGCTAGTGACAGAGAATGACTAAGCTGGCCCCGCCAGTGGCCGAGAATGACTTCGCAGTAGCATCCGAGAGAATGGACTACGGCATGCCGGGGCACGATTTCATGTGTATACTTTATGAAAAGATTTGTTGGACTTAAAAATACTGCTTTGTTTACCCAGCATAATTATTTTGCCATGATAAATTGTTAGATAATATGCATGTCAGCTTCTCAAACCCTGATAAACATGTTTAGCATGTTAGTTGATCTGATAGGATTATGCAGAATTACTTACTGAGCTGTGTAGCTCATACCTATTTGTTTTCATTTCTTTTCAGATCCTCACCAGTGATCGCTTTCAGATATATTTTTCTTTTGTAACAGAGTTTCGTTATTTTTGGAGAAGCATACATACTTTTGTATACTTGGATAGTATAGAAGTTCTGTATTTTTGTATCAGTCTTAAAGGTTAAACTGAAATATTTTAATATATGAAAGTTTAAATTTTATTGGCTACCTGTTACCCCTGTACGAGGCTGCTTGCTATTGTGGGCGATAGTCGGCAATTGCACGGCCGTGTCACGGATCCAAGTCCGGGGCGTGACAAACTAAATTTGGGACCTACATCAAAATTTACCTTCAAACAACCAAGGTTGCAGGGGACACCAACAAACAAAGGATGGAAGAGGAAGAAGGGGGTGAAATGAGATCATTTGAAGGCCCCTAGTGAATTGGCTACGAAGGTAAATACTATTCCAACATGAATTACCTATTCAGAGATAAATGGTGCCCTAAGGAGCTTCGTCCAAACTAGTTTCCAAAGGAAAAGTTGGAGCAATGGGGGTAAGAAATTCCTCTGTATCCAAGAATATGAAGTATTCGAGCACGCCGGGGGAGAGAGACCGAGAAATGTCCTTGACTCTATCTCGAAATGCAGCTGAAGTTATTTAGCCCCTGCACCAACTTATCCTCCCAATTGTCTAGAGGCAATGGAATAGAAGTAATCCTGCGAGCAAGGTCGGGTAAGTAGAAAAATTTAAGGTCTGTTTGGATATTCATGCAGGATATTCTTATAGGAATCAGGCTTATTAGCCCAACCATCTTGCATCTTTAGAGATTCCTTCGAAGTCATAACCTAAATTCCAGCTTGTGGGCCTGTAGAAAGAAAAAAAAAATCAGGAACACGACATTCGGGCTAGAGGGTGTCAGGTTGATACCGATTATGCTCAAATAGACTTTCTAGTGCACGAATCTAGAAGAGTGATACCTGCCGCCAAAGATTTGGAATCCCCATCTAGCATCCTCTTTGCACAAAAAATCTTCCAATGAAACCAAGGTATGCCTCGAGAGGAGGAACTAGAGTCATTCCACAGAAAATCTCCAATGATCTATTCAGTAGAATCAATAATGTTGAGTGGTGCAGGGATGTTGCTCAAAAAAGGAGTAGATTAGAATTGATGTCAAAGGAGTAGATTGGAATTAATGTGTGATAGCCCAATTTATTTGGACTAATGGGCCAGCCCAAGAGGCCAAGGCCCATTGAGATCAAAGCGAGCCCTATTGCTCGCAATAAGGAGGAGGAAGAGACTCTCGACCAGTCTTCTTCCTCCTTTAATTTTGTCGGACTCCGGGAGTCCTGAGGATATCCCAATACTGATTAAAACTTGGGGACTTCCTCTATTTAATTCTCCTCCTCCTCCGTTGAAAGCCATCCATGATAAATCCAAGATCTAGCTGTCGATTTCAAGTTTTGTTTCCAAGTTTCTCCCTTGATTCCTTGCTTGAAACGTCGTCGGATCTTCACTAGACTGAGGTAGGACCCAAGCCACTCCTCCTCTCTTCTTCTGTCGGTCTTCTACTCGTGTTCTCTTTTGAATTGGGCTGGTGAATCACGAGAACTTCAATCCGAATCTAGATACCTTATTTCGGCCCCTTTTCTTTCGGGTTTCACCATCGTCGACCACCACACCGCAGGGCGCCATCACACAACACGGGCCGTGACCACTATGCCGGCAACCTGCACCACCCTGGCCTCCCTCTCCCTATTCCCATCTCCTCCCTATGGATCCACACCCGAGCCAGCAACCCTTGAGTTTTTTTTCTTTGGCCACTGTCACAGTGGCCGCCGGCAGCAATGACCATGGTTGAGGGTCGTCACTAGGCCGGCCATCATCGCTGGCGTTGGGCCACCTTGGTGGTTGCCACCCCCTAATCCGAGAAGAAGAGGGAGAGATGGGATCTCCCCTATTTTGGGGAAGAAGAGAGTCTTCTCTCTTCTTTCTCTCTCCTCTCTTCTCTCTCAATTGATTTTCTCTTTCTTTGTTTTCCTCTCTTTGCATGGTTCTATGGACCCAGCCAAAATAATAGGTTTCGGAGTATTGGCTTCAGAAGGGTCCCAGATGTTTCTTTGTGGACCGAAATTAACCCCAATAGAGGGTCCTTGTCTAGTCTTGCTGCGACCACCGGTCACGATAGCATTACCCTGACTATTGCCGAGCGCTACTGGACTCTATCATCATAAATCTCTATTGTGTTATCTGTACCATAGTCTGATTCTTGTTTTATGATTTGATTGGCTTGATTGGCTAAAGCAGACCGATCTAGATCGTTGGATGCTTTTACCTAGTCAACCATGTCCTTCCTCCACCTGACTGTAGTTAGCTACCATTGAACTTATAATTGATAATCCTGATTTATTATTCTTTTCTTGGTTAGATAAAAAAATTTTGAACAAATGGATTGAGTTGCATTGTGCTGACTGATTCGAACAATTGAATGTTATCATCTAGCTAGCCTCCTATATCTTTTTAAAAAGAAATTGTTAGTATTGTCCTCCTAAGGCTAAAGTGCCCTTGCTGGCTACCTTTTTTCTGTGGCATCAGAAACTGTCCACTAAAAAAGTCAGTCTCTTTGTTCTGATTTACAGAAAGTTTCATCCTTTAGTTTTCATTTACAGTCAGTTGAGTATGCTGCTATGTTATACTGGAAAGATCTTTTCCAAGAATATTCAGCTGCTGCATTGTGGTGTTCTCCAAACACAGGGATCTCTGCTATTTCATTTTTATAGGCAAGCTCTGATTTTGTATGAGGCTACAATCATTTGGACAGGAGGAAACCCAATAAGATCTTACACTCTAGTTCAAAATTGAGATAAGACCCTGATCCTTTATTTATTTTAATTTTTAATTAAAAAAGAGAGAATATGAGTAATTCAAATATTAAAACTCTAAAATTAGATAATTACAGAATAATTGATTTATTAATATGGTAAGTGATTAATAAGGTATAAGTTGGTGTTATATTGATATTAAATTGACTGGATATGTTAGGTGTGGATTGGTGGCATTGTAGCTATGTTGAATTGTAATGGAAGTAAGAATTTCTGTACTTGAACACTAACTTATATATATATATATATATATATATATATATATATATATATAGACACACACACACACATACTGCTGGATCTGCATCATGAGATTTACATCGATAAGTTTTGTTTGACATATGATGGTATGTTTTATATGATTTTCAATACAAATATATTCGTATGGTTATTATATGCATCAGATATTGAAAATATGAATATGTGAATAAATATACCTTGAATTTGAGAAAAATTTATTGTATAAGTCGAAACTGATTTGACAAAAGTAACATGTAAATCAGACGAACAAGATATAGTTTGGACTAACGTCGTCATGGAATAGCCTCTGCGAGCTTATACGTAGAATAACCTCCATTGGCTTATGCGTGGAATAGCCTCCGCAAGCTTATACATAGGATAGCCTTCACGAGCTTATGCATGAGATGGCCTCTAAAGCTTTTGCATAGAATAGCCTCCATAGCCTTACACGTGGGATAATCTCTACTAGTGTTGGGCAACGGGCCGTGCCGGGCCGGCCCGGCCCAGGCCCACCGGGCCAAAGGACTAAACGGGCCGTGCCTGGCCCGGCCCGCTTATGAAGCGGGCCGTGCCTGGCACGGCCCGTCCAGCACGGAACGCCAGCCCGGCCCGGCCCCAGGCCCGTCTATTGGCGGGCCGGGCCGGGCACGGCATGCCACGGGCCGTGCCTGGCACGGCCCGTAACGGGCGCAAACGGGCCGTGCCAGGCACGGCCCGCAACGGCTTCAAACGGGCCGTGCCGGCACGGCCCGTCTGGAGAGGGGGGAGGAAAATAGCCGTTTCCAACGGCTATTTTCGGGAAAAAGTCCATTTTACCCCTCCCAACAGTCCAATAACGGCTGAATTGAGGGGTATTTTGGGAAAAAAAATTTTGGGGCTTCTATAAATAGCCCATTCCTCCCTCATTCTCACCACACCAAACCTCTCATTCTCTCCTTCTCTACTGCTATTATTTCTCTCTTCTAAAGTGCTCTTCTAGCAATTTAATTTTTAGTTTGTTCAAGTGCTACACAAGAGGAGGTTCCTGTTGAGAAGAGAAGGTCGCTTCTGTTGAGAGCACAAGAGGAAGCTCGGAATCTCGGCTCTGCCTCTGCCCTCCGACCCTCTACTCAATTCCTCCTTGCGGTTAGTTTTTATTTTTTGAATTAATCATAGATATGTCATCTTTTGAGGAAAGTCAGTTTGGCATTCCTGTTTCTGAGGGAGAAGAAACTAATCCCCAACCCCATGTTCCTAGTTCCTCTAGAACTGGTGAACCGAGTGAAGATCAAACCTCTTCTCGTAAGAGGACTAGTGCTGTATGGAATGAATTTGATAGAGTTATGGTTGATGGAGTCTGGAAAGCTAGATGTAAAAAATGTGCCAAACTTTATAGTTGTAGTAGTAGTGGGGGAACAGGGCATTTAAAAAGACATCAAGAGAGTCATAGGATGCATGATTCTCATGCTCAAACTCAAAGTACCCTTAATATACAAGGGGGATTACTTGTAGGTAATTTTGCATATAATCATGAAAATCAAAGAAAAGCACTTGTAAAATGGATAGTTAAGGATGAATTACCTTTTAGTTTATGTGAATCTTTTAATTTTGAAGAATATGTTCAATTAAACCTACAACCTGCTTACAAAAGAACTAGTAGGCGTACATTTAGAAGAGTAGCTATGACCAACTTTTTAGCAATGAAACAAAATTTAATTGAAACACTTTCTACTTTAAATGTAAAAATTTCATTAACTTCTGATATTTGGTCAGCATCTGTAGGTAGTAATTGTTTTATTGCCATTACTGCTCATTATATTGATAATGATTGGCAATTAAATAAATGTATTCTTGCTTTTCGTGCTTTTGATTTTCCACATTCTGGGCAACAAATTTCAAATATTATTTATCAAACTGCATGTTCATATAATATTAATGATAAAATTATGTCTATTACTTTTGATAATGCATCTAATAATAATTCTGCTGTTGCATTATTAAAAGACTCATTGCATCCCATATTAGATGGAAATTTACTGCATATTAGATGTGCATGTCATATCTTAAATCTTTCTGTTCAAGCTGGCATGGGCATGATTCAAGATGTGATTTCAAAAATTAGAAATGCAGTTTTTTTTATTCATGCTTCAAGATCAAGACTTCAAGAATTTAAGGAATTATGCATAAATCATGGTAAACGTTTTAAAAAATTTAAACTTGATGTAATTACTCGTTGGAACTCCACATATAGCATGATACATGATGCATACCCATATAAAAACTTATTAAGTGCATATATTAATGATCGTGGATTAGGCTTTACATTGTCTGAAACTGATTGGAATAAAGGAAAAATTTTGGAAGATTTTTTGCTCAGTTTTTATAATGCTACCAATGTTCTTTCTGGTATTTATTACCCTACTTCATGTTCATTTTTACAACAAGCATATATAATTAGTCAAATATTTGCAGAACATAGATATGATGATGTTTTAATGCCTATTATTGACCTAATGGAATCTAAATGGAATGAGTATTGGGACAAGATATGTCCTATGCATAACTTAGCTGCTGTATTTGATCCTAGAGTTAAATTAAATGGCGTGCTAATTTTACTTGATGCATATTCTGAAAATATGAATCAAGATTCTGAATCTGCTAAAGATGAGGTAAAACAACTTCTTTATGATATTTATGCTATATATGATGAAAAAATTCGTGGATCTAGAACACAAATACAAACCTCTATTTCTTCTTCTAGTAGTTCTCGTTCGTCATCTATTTTTTCATTCATTGCACAGAGAAGACACACACATGCTTCAAGTTCCTCTTCATCTTCTTCATCTTTAAGTAGTGAACTAGAATTTTATTTACGAAATGATCTTCAGTCTGCATATGATGAAAATCAAATAGAGAATCTAGATGTATTATCTTGGTGGAAGAGTGTTAGAAATCAATATCCTGTTATGTCTGCAATTGCACGCGATATTTTAGCTGTGCCGATGTCCACGGTAGCATCGAAATCCGCTTTTAGTGCAGGTCGGCGTGTTCTTGACGAAAAGAGAAGTAGGATGATGGGCGAAACGGTGGAGATGCTTCTCTGCTTCAAGGATTGGTTGGATGCTGAGGCAAGACTTCAAGATAAAGGTGGATATAATACAACATCCTCTGATGATGATGATACAAACACTACTGAAGACTGAAGACTGAAGACTAAAGACTGAAGACTGAAGAGTGAATACTGATTCACTGAATCACTGATGATTAGTAAGATTTCTTAATTTTTTATAATTGTACATTTTTATTGTATTCTGGAGGTCAGACCAAGGTCCAAACCTCGGCCCTTTCTTAGTTTCTTATTGTATTCTAGAGGTCAGACCAAGGTCCAAACCTCCCTTCATGTACCATTTTGATTTAAATTAATAAACTGGTAGGGGTCTATGCCAAACCCCCCACCATTAAGGTGGCTTTATATTCATAAATCTTTAGTTTTCAATATTTATTAATTTTTTTAGGAAATTTATGAAGCATTAATTTTTATCGGGCCGGGCCGGGCCCAGGCCCGGACCGTGCCAGGCCCGCGGGCCAGCCCGGCCCAGGCCCTTATGGGCCGTGCCGGGCTGGCCCGCGGGCCAAGCACGCGCTTTATATTCATAAATCTTTAGTTTTCAATATTTATTAATTTTTTTAGGAAATTTATGAAGCATTAATTTTTATCGGGACCGTGCCAGGCCCGCGGGCCAGCCCGGCCCAGGCCCTTATGGGCCGTGCCGGGCTGGCCCGCGGGCCGTGCCGTGCTTGGCCCGTGGGCCTAGAGCGGGCCGTGCCGGCCCAGGCCCGAAGCGGGCCGTGCCGGGCTCGGCCCGCGGGCCAGTACCCTGTGACCCAGCACGACCCTCTCAAATGGGCCGTGCCAGGCACGGCCCGGCACTGTAGCAAGCGGGCCGTGCCAGGCACGGCCCGGCCCAGTGCCCAACTCTAAGGTCCTCTACAAGTTTATGTGTAGGATGGCCTCGTGGGCTTACGCATGGAATTTTGTCAGTCTTGGACTGGATCATAATCTTAGTTAGTCCAAAGCTAGAAGTTAAATAATAAAAAATATGAAAATCAAGTTAATGAAAAATAAGTGACATGACATAAAAAAATTGTTGTTGAACAATTGAATATATTTGAGTTATATATATGTGTGTGTGTGTGTGTGTGTGTGTTTGTGTGTGTTATATGCTTTTATGAAAATATGATAATGGGAACTTATGTGTATATTATTTGTATGAGCTTTCCGAGTATTGATACGTTATTCATTTTATCTGCTATTACTAATTAATTATTTTTTTACTTATGGTGTAGTGGTTCGAAATTCTTATTGGGCTGTAAAACTCACAATCTCCCTTTTTTTTTCTTTTCAGAGTTGTAGGTTGCAAGTGGTTTAATACTTGGGTATGGTTGAGATTATATGAGAAAGGGATAAATAAATAGAGCATCACTGAAGCTGGTTGGATATTTAATTTTGTAATTGGACTAGTTTTGTTATTTGGTATGAATTGAGATCATTATTATTTTGTAATGTTGAGGTTGTGATAAATTTTCAAGGCTTGTATATTCTATGGTGCTCTGACTTAGGGAGTGTACGGTCATGTCACGTGTTCGGACCTGGGTGGCAGGTTCGGGGCATGACATGACGGCATCAAAGGAATTGATGCCATAAAGAGAGCCCATTATTTCTATGATGCCAACTTCTTGTTAGGACTCATTTGGTTCATAAAAAAAAACTTTCCACATTGGAATGTTTTTTGTGGAAAAATAATTTCTGAGAATATAATGCCTGAAAAATTTTTTTGGTATATTTGGTTGATCATGAGAAAGCGGCACATTGCAGAGTAACTTATGTTTGGTTGAGCATCTACTTTTTTGGAAAAATATCTGAAATACCTGTTATACCTATTGTACCCTAAATAAAGAAAAAACCTTATCCACAGATTTTAATAGCTTAAGGGTATTTTTGAAAGAAAAAAAAAAGGAACTCCAATTTCCAACCAGTCGAAAAGAAGGTTTTCCATGTCTAGCTTCCATAAATTTTTCTCTCATAAAATATAAAAAAATTATTTTTATAAAAAATGCTATTTTTCTAATATTGTTTTAAAAAATCCAATCAAATAAGAGATATTTTATTATTTTTCTGATGATTTTTTTTTTTTTTGCCTGCGGATACTGAATGTGATTGATCTTATATGTGAAGTCCTTAGAAGGCCGACCGACAGTCAGGGGAACACCTGCATGTTTCCAGGCTCCATCAATCCGCAATAAAGATTCCTGAACTTCTTGACAGAAGTCTCTGCAGTCTTTTCTACGACGAAAACAGTGTTATTTCGCTATTGCTGAGCTAACCATAGCTTTCAGCCGAGATGGTAAAAAATACTGTTTATACGGAAAAGACATGGATTAAGTGGTTAAGCGACACGTCTTCAATTATATAGACAAAAAAAAAAAAGCAATAAAGAAAGTTTAAAGGTTGGGTCTTTTGGCTAGTTAAATGGATAGCCTCAATCGCTAGCCCTGGTCAGAGCATCTATGACATGCTACGCTCAAGCTGGACTCAATTTTGATCTCCTTTACTTATGTATGTGATTTTGCTTTAACAGATATTTTTGTGATTCAAGAAGAATGCTTTGCTAGAAAATAAGTGTTTGACAGCATCATGTAAAAGTTGCTTGTAGAAGAAAAACTATCAAAAACAAAAACCACTTTCAGAAGAAGCTAGAAAACCTGCAGGCTTCCAACTTCTCTTTAGGTAAAGCTAAAGCATTGCTAAAGTATAGGCTAGGCCAAGTGAATTATTTCACCAAAATGTGTGCATCTTATTTCCTAGACATGTAACTTTAACCAAGATATAGAACCTACAACAACTTCAAGATCAATTAGTGGATTGTATTCATGTGGAGATCTTAGAGTCAGCTTTATTCAGTTTGCTTGCAGGTCTTGCAAGAGTTGGATTCTTCTCCGTCTATACCCTTGATGCTGTTGATCACACTGTGCCTCCTGGTCATCACAAGGTGAACCATGAAAGCAAATGAAGGATCTATTCAAGAAGCAACATGTAGCACCTATACTTGATCTACATATCCAGCTCAGTATGGCTGTTCAGTGAAATTGGGATGCTTCCCAATTAATTGTTTGAGAAAATAGAAGAGCCTTACAGTGAAGTTCATGTATAAATTCTTATGATTGAGTAATAGCAACAAAAATTGTGTTACTCATATTGGCAACAATTGTGATACATATTATGCAAATGATTTTTAAGTTATTTAACTCTATGCTTTGTACTTCCTTTTATATGGATACTAGCAAATAAATTATGCAAATAACTATTCTTAATTTAAAAGCTACGGGGACGACCATTCTTTTGCAACACTGAAACATATAATATATGGCTTAAGTGTAGATGGGGTATTGAAAATCATAGGTAATGCATGCATCCGGACCAAACCAAAAGTATGCTTGGCTGGGGAGAGTTAGATTCTAAAATGGAAAGAGGAATGAGAGACTCCATTTCAGCTATTTGGTTGGAGGCACTATAGGAAAACTAATCTTTTCCGACGCTTTTTCTAACCTTTACCGATGCTTATAAGCGTCGGCTAAAGTTCCGGCAACGCAAATTAAAGCGTCGCAAAAGCGTCGGCAATACCGGAGTGGCAAAAGTTTTTGCCGACGCTACACGAAAGCATCGGCAAAAACTGGGATTTGCCAACGCTTATAAAGCATCGGGAAATCTCTATTCATACAAAAAAAATACAGTATATTCCGACGCTTATAAGCATCGTTGTAAATAATTTTTTTTTAAAAAAAATAATTACAAATCTCTGGGGGCCCTGATCATTGCCGGCATCTCAGAAGAGGGAGGAGCTCCAGATCTCAGGAAAAATAAACGCACGCCAACCTAGCTTAAAAAATGAAGAAGAAGAGGGAAGAAGCAACCTAGCCCTGATCATTGCCGGCATCTCAGAAGAGGGAAGAGCTCCAGATCTTAGGAAAAATAAACGCATGCCAACCTAGCTTAAAAAATGAAGAAGAAAAGGGAAGAGGCAACCTAGCCTTGATCATTGCCGGCATCTCAGAAGAGGGAGGAGCTCCAGATCTCTCTTCCCGCTATCCACAGCCATCACTGCAAAAGAGAGAGAGAAAAAAATTCAATCAAAATTTGTTCTCTGAAACTATATCATTTATCCTAAAAAAAAAGAAAGAATGAAGAACGAAAAGAGAAAAGAAGATGAAAAAAAAAAAGAAAAGAAAAGAAAAGAAGATAAATAACAAGGAAAAATCTGAAAACCCCTCCGGTCGATGGAGCTATCGTCGACGGCGAGGACGTGCAGCTCTCCGCCGGAGCTCATACACCCTCTCTCGGTCGCCATCCACTGTTCTCCTCCATCGCCATCCCTTCTCCGCCGGATCAAAACCCTAAAACGAAGTAGAAATATAAATAGAGGGAGGGGAGTGAGAGAGAGAGAGGAGGAGGAGAAGAGACCGTCACTTTCCTTTGGGGTTGGAGCATCTCCTCCACCGATTTGAAGCTGGACCACGGCCATGGCTCTGGATCAAGGGTTAGGGATAAGGAGGGCGGCAGGCGGCGGGCGGCGGGAATGGTTAGGGATCGAGAGGGGTTTGTATATATGTGGAGAAGCATCGTGAGACTCCGACGACGCTTTTAAGCGTCGCCTAATCCCCGCCTTCCGGATCTAGCGTTGGGACAGAAGCGTCGGCAAATTTTGGCGCTCGGCCAAAATTACCGACGCTTTTAGGAAGCGTCAGCGTATATACGTTAGCTAGGGAGTCCTATTCCAATTCTAATTTCAGAAAAAAATGAGACTGTCCAAATCTTCCAAAATCCAATCCGTTGTAGAACGTGGTCGATTCTATTTCATCATTTTTGAGGTACTGATCAAGATGAATTTGTTTGAGATAAATTGTATTAATAATGGCCCTTTAACCAGTTGTTCCATTCATTTTTCCAACTGGAAAGACCTGAATTCCTACATGGGCATCGCCTAATCTAATTTATTGGTTTAGATAGCATATGAATAGGCCCAACAAAACCTCTCTCTCTACACACACACACACACACATATATATACATCTACATATATATGATTTCGGTCACGATCCAAATGTGTTGGGAGACATAGTCATTCCAATTTTCATTCAAATTCTAATTCTAATTCCGGTCGCGAACCAAATGTCCCTCAAAATTATACAAATGCCTAAATTCAAAGAGTGCGATAAATAAAAATTAAGAAGGTAGTTAATCAATGTGGGTACAAGAAGCTTATATTGTAATATGGTTTCTTGGCACGGCAGTATATAGGTATTGCTCGTATCATTTGCAAATTAATTGGCAGCGAAGAGACACAAGGGCAAGCATCAAATATTATAGGAAGAGAACTTTCTTGCAATGTCCTCTGAGTTCATTCAAACAAATTTCTACTTTTGCAATTTGATGATTTAAATGTTGTCTGTCATAGTGAAACATCTAAGGGAAAAAAAGAGAATATATATGAAGATGCACATACCTAGAAGAAGGCATATTCAAGCCTAGAATAAATTGTAGTTACAAAAAAAAAAAAAAAATCTAGAAGGAAACAATTAGTTTTTGAATCATTTTCTGAAAATTATCTATTTTTGATGATTTATTATTTGTTCGATCTTATATGTATGGGAAAGTAAAGAAATTATAATAAATTAGAGAATTGCAAGTATAAGCATAAATTTAAAAAGAAAAAAAAATATTTATCTAAGAGATTATAGCAAGCGGCAATTTTTAAATACTTGCATGCACTTGGATTTGCTACTTAACTAGTAAACTCATGCCCTAAACAAAAGGATCAAGTCATCTCTATCAAGCTTATGTGGCTGTAATTTAGCTCCCTTAAGGTGAGGAGATGCCTTACCAACTCGAATGACAAAGTGTTAGCTACTAATTTGTTACTTTCTTCTCCATGTTTTGGTTTATCTATATAATAGATCTTGTCTTTTTCCCATTTCTATTAACAAGGCAACATTTCCTCAAAAAAAAAACTAATGACAATACATCGATGATGATGTTCAAACCATGTGCAGTAAATTTAAAAGTGATCATACTGGTCCCCCATAAATAATTTTTAAGACAACTTGTCATCGTATTATCATTGCGTATCAAAAACAAGATCTATACACTATGGGCTCGTTTGGTTCGCGGAAAATATTTTTTCTCCTAAAAATATGATTCTTGAGAAACAGATTTCTAGAAATAGGATGCCTGGGAAAATACTTTTGTCATGTTTGGTTAATAATGCAAAAGTGACAGATTTCCAGAGTGCTTATTGTATATGTCACCTTGAGTTATACCTTAATGGAAATAGCACTTTTTCATCTAAGCTTGCTCTCAATATTACATGTAGGGGTGTGCATAGTCCAGGTCAAGTCGGTTTAGGGTCTTTGAAACTAGTTTTCTAAAATCAACATTGAAACTGAACCGGCCATGTATGAAAACTAGTTTAAAGCGATCCGAGAATTTTTATTCGGTTAGGTTCGGTTTATCAGGTTGCTAGGCTAAATAGGCTTCTTTGTCAAATCGGCAAGGGTAAATAGGCTTTGCAGGCTTCTAACAAATTACCAAGAAGAATAACAAAATTATGTGTGAAGAAAGAAAAGAAGAATGAGAAAAAGAGGCACAACTTTATGGCTGTTGCCCACCAATAAGAAGAAGAAGATTACCGGCCAACCGTAAGAAAGAAAACTAGTCACAGACCTAGGAATTGAAGGGTCAAGGTTGATTCTTGATTAGATGAGACAGAAAGATCATTCCTTCTCTTCTCTTCTCCTTCTTCTCTGATGACCCGCCTAGCTAGCAATGGCTTCTAGAGCCGCTTCCCTATTGCTGGAAAGAATTACATGCACGACAATGAAGAGGAGAAAGAAAATCCCTAATGAGCCATCCATCATCATTGCCGCCATGGGAGCTCTTAGTATAATTGGGAGCCTTCTGGTATGTGGCCATCGGCTCCAAGGAGGGTGGAAGGAGAGGTTGGTGGGGATGAAGGGGGAGGAGGGCATGGGGATAGAAGCACGTGTGGGATGCCATCTATGGCGGCGATTAGTGGCACAACTACCAGATTCACAGACGACATAGGTAACGGTGATGAGGACGAAGGTGTGGTAGGAGTAGGGAATAGAGAGAAACTCATAGACGATGCCGGTAAGAGTCACAGACTCAAGCTACTCTAGCTAAAGATCCATGGATGGTGATGTGGATTGGAAATTTCAATGGGGTGGACTATGGGGGTCTAATTAAGATGGGCTTCGATGAGAATTATGGGGTTTAATGGAGAGAAAACGAGGAGGATAGGGGTTTGCATCGTATTTGAGTAGAGGATCTGCTTCAGATGCCCTGATTTAGAAGTGTCGGCAGTCGGTGATTGCTAATCTGTATTCATGATTATCGTGTCGCTGTGGAATACCGTCCACGATGGTGATCAGCAACGCAACATATATATGATTTCGATCACGATCCAAATGTGTTGGGAGACATAGTCATTCTGATTTTCATTCTAATTCATTTAGATTCTAATTCCAATTTTGGCCACGAACCAAATGTGCCTCAAAATTATACAGATGCCTAAATTCAAAGAGTGCAATAAATAAAAATTAAGAAGGTAGTTAATCAGCAATCTGAATGTGGGTACATGATGCTTATATTGTAATATGGTTTCTTGGCACGACAGTATATGGGTATTGCTCGTATCAGTTGCAAATTGATTGGCAGCGAAGAGACACAAGGGCAAGAATGTCCTCCGAGTTCATTCAAACAAATTTCTACTTTTGGCAATTCTTTCTGATTTAAATGTTGTCTGTCATAGTGAAACATCTAAGGAGAAAAAAGAGAATATATATGAAGATGCACATATCTAGAAGAAGGCATATTCAAGCCTAGAATAAATTGTAGTTAAAAAAAAAATCTAGAAAGAAACAATCAGTTTTTGAATCATTTTCTGAAAAACTATACATTTTTGATGATTTATTATTTGTTCGATCTTATATGTATGGGAAAGTAAAGAAATTATAATAAATTAGAGAATTGCAAGTATAAGCATAAATTTAAAAAGAAAAAAAATATTTATTTAAGAGATTATAGCAAGCTGCAATTTTTAAATACTTGCATGCACCTGGATTTGCTACTTAACTAGTAAACTCATTGATAGAGACATCAGCTAGATCCCCACCTTATTTACATATTTGTTTATTTTATGTCTAGATCCTTATTTACATATTTGTTTATTTTATGTCTGGATTCATTTGTCTTTAGGGTTTATTTGTGGTTTATTTTATTTCTGGGCTTATTTGTATTTTAGGGTTTATTTGTGAGTTATTTGTGTTATTTGTGGGTTTATTAGGATTTATTTCTTTGTAAAGGGGATTTATGCAAGTTGTGTATTTTGGCCCTATATATTGGGACCTATTTTCATGATGAGGAATTAATGAAAGTTTAAGAAATTTCCTCCCCCACGTATCCTCCTCCTCTCTTCTTCTCTTCTCCTTCTTCTCCTCCTCTTCCTCCTTCTCTTCTTCCTCTTCTTCTGGAATAGGCTCTACATCAACTTGGTATCAGAGCTTTGGCGGGTTTTGCCCCGACTGCCAAAGCTCCGATCCATCTCCCAACTACTTCTTCCAAACCGAGAGCACAAAAAAAAAGGAATCTCTCTCTCTCTCTCTCGGTTCAAATCAGAGGAGAAAGGAAACCCCTTTCCACCGAACAGGCCGCGCCGTCTCCATCCTCCGACGGCTCCATCACCTGCAACCACCGTCAGCCGGTGTATGGCCGATCGTCGCCGGATCCCCGGATTCTTGTGGGTGCACGAGTACTACGCCGTACCTCGACCACGGACACCGGAGCATGTCGAAGGGCCACGAGCGGTTCCCGCCACCGGAAAGAAGAAGAGCGTCACCGCCCTCCTTGCGGCCTTGTCCTTCGAACCCGCAGTCGCCACTGCGTCGAACGCCCCGCCTACAACCGCCGGTCCGCCCTCCGTTCCGCACGCAGTCGCCGCTACAACCGCCGCCGCGTCCTCCACCCCGCATCCAGCCGCCGCCGACCGCAGTTTCGCGGCTATTTGCTACGCCGCCGGTCCCCTCGGTCGATCCGCAACGGCCGCCTAGCAGCCCGGGTCACCCTCCCGTTTCGGTCGGGAGGTTCGGGAGGTTGAAGACGAGTGGTAATGGGTAAGTTCTAAACCCGTTACCCCCAAAACCCATTAGCCCGGGTCCAACATCCAACAAGTTAAAAAAAAAAGAAATCTCTCTCTCTCTCTCTCGGTTCAAATCAGAGGAGAAAGGAAACCCCTTTCCACCGAACAGGCCGCGCCGTCTCCATCCTCCGACGGTTCCATCACCTGCAACCACCGTCAGCCGGTGTATGGCCGATCGTCGCCGGATCTCCGGATTCCTGTGGGCGCACGAGTACTACGCCGTACCTCGACCACGGACACCAGAGCGTGTCGAAGGGCCACGAGCGGTTCCCGCCGCCGGAAAGAAGAAGAGCGTCACCGCCCTCCTTGCGGCCTTGTCCCTCGAACCCGCAGTCGCCACTGCGTCGGCCGCCCCGCCTGCAGCCGCCGGTCCGCCCTCCGTTCCGCACGCAGTCGCCGCTACAACCGCCGCCGCGTCCTCCGCCCCACATCCAGCCGCTGCCGACCACAGTTTCGCGGCCATTTGCTGTGCCGCCGGTCCCCTCGGTCGATCCGCAACGGCCGCCGAGCAGCCCGGGTCACCCTCCCATTTCGGTCGGGAGGTTGAAGACGAGTGGTAACGGGTAAGTTCTAAACCCGTTACCCCCAAAACCCATTAGCCCGGGTCCAACAACCGACAAGTTAAAAAAAATATATATATTTTTTTTCTCTGCACGTGATCTGCACGTGCTGGGCTTCACAGTTATCGAAGCGGGTTTCAACCGAAACCCGAACCCGTAAAGGGTTAAAAAAAAACCTGTAGGAACACGTGACCTGCACGTGTTTCCAAAAAAAAAAAAAGAATTCTTACCTCTATTTCTGTCGAAGGGAAACCCTAAGGGTTCCCGCCGCCGATTCCATCGCCGCCGCCTCCGCCGTGCCGCTCGCTGCTGCCGCCGCCTTCTCCGCCGCATCCGTCGTCGCTCTCTGCCACGCCGTCTCCCATCGTCGCCGAGCCGCACCTCCGCGCTGCCCGAGTCCGGCCGCCGCATCCGCCGGAGGCTCCGAGCCTGAGCAGCCTCCTGTCGCCGCCGAGACCTCCGCCGCATCCGCCGGTACCGCCCCGCCCTGAGATCCCCACCGAGCCGCACCGTCTGCGCCTCCGCGACCGCTTTCACTCCGTTTCAGTCGACGCCGCCACCCGCCGCACTCCGCCTCATCTTCTTCAGCGCCGGCTGCCGTTTCTCCTTCCGCTGAGCCATACCACCACGTCTCCACCCATCGAAAATCCATCCTTTCTAACCTTCAAGCCCCGATCTGCACCCCCATCTTCCCATCCCATCGGTCTCAACCGTCACCCCCCCCCCCCCCCCCCCCCCCCGTTTCTCTTCTTTTCCTTTCGGGCCTAGCAAACACGCGGCCCACCATTTCATACACAGGCCCATCAGGCCGCGACACCTTCTGTACAACCACCTACACTTATTTATTTTACAGGCCCAAGCCAGCAGTCCCTCACTACAGAGTCCTGCTCTCATCTCACCAACGCAACAGGTCCTCTTCTCGCCTCCATTTGTCAAGCCCAGCAGACTCGCAAAGGCACTGTGAAAAGATCCAAGTAGAAGCCAATTGAAAGGGTCCGTCAGCTGCAACCGCGCACTGATCATCGCCCCAATCCATGAGTACACGATTCGGATTGACTGCATTCACCACAGGTAACAGGTTCTTCCTCCTTTTGGGCTTGTTTATCTAATTAAGTTCTAGTTCTCTTGCATGACAGCCATAATTGAAAACTTACTTTCCTATCATATTTTGAAACCTCGAACATATATTACCACACCCGTCCTATTTACCCTCTAAATCTAGATATTAAATTAGCACACCCTAGCGACAGGATAGTCCTCAACATCCATAGATCAGATTACTTTCGGACTTTGAATGACTGTAAAACGTGTTTGCAACCTAATTTCTTATAGTGACTAATTTTCTACTTTAATTCTGAAATAACCAAAGTACAAATTAGTAACATTTAATTTTAAGTTATTTTTGTGAACATTTGCTGATTTCCGAATTCATAATAGATTGCATTAGTTGGTTGTCCTGCATTGCATTTGGTAAGTTAGGGTTCATTAGTAGCATTGCATATCATATCACCAACTAGAGTAGTCCCTGCATGCCACCCCGTAGTGGTAGAGAGTACCTCCTTACTGACTCTCAGACCCCTTTATCCACCATGGACCCCAGAGTTATACAAGATATTTTGGAACAATTAGCTGCATTACGAGCTGATCAAGACGAATTCAAACGTGAGATCCGTGCTCTAGTGCAACACCCTAGGACTCCTGAACCGTCAACCCCAATCGTAGCTTATCCCGAGTTTGGTTTGACCACACCACCTGTAGCTTTTCCCCATCCCCTAGGAACCAACTTCCTCCTGATCACCAGCGCGATCTTGATAAGCGACTACTTCGTACCGTCCGAGTAGATACTCCCACATTTGCTGGTCAATTAGAGCCAAGCATGTACCTTGATTGGAGAGCAGCCATGGATAACTATTTTGAGTGGTATGACATGACTGATGATCGAAAAGTACGGTTTGCTAAAATGAAGCTTATTGGGCAAGCTCACTGGTCCTAGCATAACGTAGAACATAGGCGTGAGACCCAGAGGCTTCCACGTATCACCACCTGGGAGGATATGAAAGAAAAACTGAATGAGAAGTATCTGCCACTCTCTTACCGACAACGCCTTACGGATAGGTGGCAGAAACTAACGCAAGGAACTTCAACTATTGTCGATTACATTGCACGATTTGAGGAGTTTCACATGAGGTGCGGTGTAATCGAAGAGGAGACTGTTACTCTTTCTAGGTTTCGGGCAGGACTCCGCGAGGAGATCCAGAAAGAATTGATCCTCCGAGAGATTACCACCCTTGGCCGGGCATACCAATTGGCTCAAGATGTGGATAGTTTTTTACGAGTCCCTGTAGTGAGACGTACCGACTCTCGGTTCTCACCCCCAGGAGCCCGACCTAATCAAAGCTATCTTCCGCAATCCAGACCACTCTCCAACCATCCTACCCAGCCCGGCTCTAGCCAAACGTCGACTAGGCCGTTCCCGATGCCTGCTCAAAGTACGTCAACTGATAAAGGAAAAGGCATATTAGGGTCCAACCCACCCTCAAGAAGCCAAACCCAGTGTTTCAGGTACCAAAAGTTTGGCCATATTGCATCCCAATGTAATGCCAAAACTTATTTAATGACTGAACTGGAAGCAGGAACCCAGGAGACTGAATGTGTCGAAGAAGTCTATGAACCAAACATCGAGAATTTTGTAGAAAACTTTGGAGACGAACAGACCGGGTTAGAGTTTGCCCAGCCAACATCCCAATATGAGCCCACTGATCGGAATGACCAAAACCCTAGGCTTCAGGTGGTTAGGTGTACGCTAGCCCAAACAAAGACCGAACAAGATTGGCGTAGAACCTTCCTATTTTACACGCTTATTAAAATCAATGGTAAAACATGCAAAATCTTATTTGATAGCGGGAGTTGCATCAATGCCATTGCATCTGGAGTTGTTTCTCGCCTTGGCCTGAAATCTACCCCTCCTCCTAATCCATATAAAGTAGCCTGGGTAGATAAGACGTCCATTTCGGTATCGGAAAGATGCCTTGTCCCGATTCAATTCCTATCTTATAAAGACGAGATTTGGTGCGACTGTCTTCCGATGGACGTAGGTCAAGTCATTCTAGGAAGACCTTGGTTATACGATAGGGACGTCACACTTCATGATCGGTCAAATTCGTGTAGCTTTATGTTTCAGAGTCGAAAAATTATACTGAACTCATTGCCTCCTAAAGAGCCCGGCCCCGAGAAGAAGGGTGCTACACCACGAAAAGATGAGTCACTTCACATCATTACTTCGAAGAGGTAATGAAAGATATCAAAAGCCACTCACCTGTGTTCGCCCTTGTGGCTAGAGTTATCAATGTGGAGTCAAATGCCGAACATCCGACCACCGTAGTTCCTCTGTTGGAGGAGTTTCACTCTGTTTTCCTAAATGATCTTCCAGATGCACTCCCTCCGATGCATGATATCTAGCACGTAATTGATCTCATCCCTGGAGCATCATTGCCAAATCTTCCCCATCATAGACTCAACCCAAACGAGCACACTGAACTGAAACGTCAAGTTGACGAACTCTTCACTCGAGGGTATATTCATGAGAGTCTGAGCCCCTGTGCTGTACCTGCACTCCTCACCTCCAAGAAAGATGGCTCTTGGAGGATGTGCGTCGATAGCTGTGCTATCAATAAAATCACGGTTAAGTATCGTTTTTCCATTTCCAGGCTGGACGACCTCTTAGACTATATGTCTGGTGCTACAGTTTTTTTCAAGATCGACTTAAAAAGTGAGTACCACCAGATTCGGATTCGTCCTGAGGATGAATGGAAAACTACCTTTAAAACCAAAGATGGACTCTACGAATGGCTAGTAATGCCTTTCGGTTTAACAAATGCTCCTAGTACTTTTATGAGGGTGATGACACAGATCTTTCGACCTTTCTTGAATAAATTTGTCGTTGTATATTTTGATGACATCCTCATCTATAGTCAAACTCAAGAGCTCCATCTCTCACACTTAAGGCAGGTTTGTGATGTCCTGCGGAGAGAAAGCTTCTTTGCAAACCCTAAGAAGTGTGCCTTCCTGACTGATCACGTCACTTTCTTAGGGTTCATAGTATCTTCCAAGGGTGTCTCCGCTGATCCAGAAAAAGTAAGCGCGATAGTCGATTGGTCCGAGCCCAAGACCATAGCAGAAGTACGTAGTTTTCATGGTCTGGCTACTTTCTATCGTCGCTTCATTAGAAATTTTAGTTCGATAATGTCTCCCATTACAGATTGCATGAAGAAAGGAGACTTTATCTGGACTAAATCGGCATCCCAAGCGTTTAAAGATATTAAGCATAGGATGACCGAAGCACCTGTCTTGCGCCTCCCCGAATTCACTAAGGTATTCGAGGTCGCATGTGATGCCTCGGATGTTGGCATAGGTGGCGTATTAAGCCAAGAAGGTCACCCTGTCGCGTTCTTTAGCGAAAAGTTAAGTGACGGCAAGTTGCGTTATTCCACCTATGATAAGGAATTCTATGCGGTAGTGCAAACTTTGCGACATTGGCGATACTATTTGCTACCGCAAGAATTTATCCTGTATTCAGACCATGAGGCTTTAAAGTATCTCAATTCTCCAAAAAAACTAAATCTTCGACACGGCCGATGGATTGAGTTTCTGCAAGCCTATACTTTTGTGCTGAAACATAAAGCTGGAGTTGAGAACAAGGCTGCTGATGCGCTCAGTCGACGGATCTTCCTCTTATCCGTGATGAGCACTGAAGTAATTGGTTTTGAAAGGATCAGGGAACAATATACCACCTGTTCCGATTTTAGTGATGTATACCTGACCTTACGAGATGGAGTAGAGAGAGAGCAAGATGATTTCTTTTTACAAGATGATTATCTCTTTCGCTCCGACCGATTGTGTATTCCTCGAACCTCATTGAGAGATTTTCTAGTATGGAAAGTACACGCTGGAGGACTGTCTGGGCATTTCGGGAGAGACAAAACCATTGAAATGGTGGAAAGACGTTTCTTTTGGCCGAGTCTCAAGAGAGACGTGGCCAAAATTGTCGCTCAGTGTCGCACTTATCAACAGCCAAACAACGTAAACAGAATACTGGGCTTTACACTCCACTACCTGTTCCTGATTGTCCATGGCAAGATGTTAGTATGAATTTTGTGTTAGGGCTTCCACGTACCTCGACCAAACACGATTCTATTTTTGTAGTAGTGGACCGTTTCTCTAAAATGGCTCATTTTCTTCCATGTTCTAAGACTTCCGATGCTTCTAGGATTGCGAAACTCTATTTTGACGAAGTCGTTAGACTCCATGGCCTCCCAAAATCTATGGTGTCCGATAGGGATGTTAAATTTATGAGCTATTTTTGAAAAACTCTTTGGCACATGATGGGTACCAAATTAAAATTTTTTTCTGCCTATCATCCCCAAACTGATGGCCAGACAGAAGTTGTCAACCGAAGTCTAGGAAATCTTTTAAGATGTCTGGTAGGTGAGCATGCTAGGACTTGGGATCTCGTGTTACCAACTGCCGAGTTTGCATATAATAGTTCGGTCAATAGGACCTTAGGCATGAGTCCTTTTGAAGTGGTGAATGGGTATAAACCTAGGCAACTCATAGACTTGATTCCCATATCTCATCAACATAGAGTCTCTGAGTCGCACAATCATTTGCTTCATACTTGCATTCATTGCATCAGGAGATCAGCAAACGTACTCACTCTAATAACTTAAAATATAAATCACTTGCTGATTTGCACAGATGTTATAAAGAATTGAATGTAGGTGATTATGTTATGGTAAGAATTAGACCTGAACGACTCCCTTCGGGAACGTTCAAAAAGTTGCAATCTCGTAGTGCGGGACCGTTCAAGGTCCTAAAGAAAATCAGTTCGAATGCTTATGTTGTAGATCTTCCTGAAGACTATGGGATTAGTGCGATATTTAATATTGAAGATTTAGTCCCATACAAGAAATCAACATTCATTCCTTCTGACCCTTTTGTTGATACACCCACTATGGTTGATCACCCTGATCCAGCACCTACTATTGAGCCTCCACCTCCACAGTTTCATGCACGCAGAGAACACATAGAACATATATTAGATGAGCAGGTTATATCTACCAGGAGAGGAAGTTACCAACGTTATCTTGTTCGATGGAAAGGTCGACCCGAATCAGATGTGACGTGGATTTCGCGAACCGAGTTGCAGCGCCTTGACCCTGATCTTCTGGAGCAGTACGATAGCCGGCCAGATCTACACTCGACGGGGTCGAGTTTTTCCACCCGGGAGGAGTTGATGGGGACATCAGCTAGATCCCCACCTTATTTACATATTTGTTTATTTTATGTCTAGATCCTTATTTACATATTTGTTTATTTTATGTCTGGATTCATTTGCCTTTAGGGTTTATTTGTGGTTTATTTTATTTCTGGGCTTATTTGCATTTTAGGGCTTATTTGTGAGTTATTTATGTTATTTGTGGGTTTATTAGGATTTATTTCTTTGTAAAGGGGATTTATGCAAGTTGTATATTTTGGCCCTATATATTGGGACCTATTTTCATGATGAGGAATTAATGAAAGTTTAAGAAATTTCCTCCCCCACGTATCCTCCTCCTCTCTTCTTCTCTTCTCCTTCTTCTCCTCCTCTTCCTCCTTCTCTTCTTCCTCTTCTTCTGGAATAGGCTCTACATCACTCATGCCCTAAACAAAAGGTTCAAGTCATCTCTATCAAACCTATGTGGCTGTAATTTAGCTCCCTCAAGGTGAGGAGATGCCTTACCAACTCGAATGATAAAGTGTTAGCTATTAATTTGTTACTTTCTTCTCCATGTTTTGGTTTATCTATATAATAGATCTTGTCTTTTCCCCATTTTCTATTAACAAGGCAACATTTCCTCAAAAAAAAAAAAAACTAATGACAATACATCGATGATGCTGTTCAAGCCATGTGAAGTAAATTTAAAAGTGATCATACTGGTCCCCTATAAATAATTTTTATGACAACTTGTCACCGTATTATCATTGCATATCAAAAACAAGATCTATACACTATATGGCACGAAGGGTGATATGGGAGACCTCTAGCTAAAGGTGCTTTCATTAGAGAAGGTTTGAGGCGCCAAGGGTCCATTGGAAGGTCAAGTTTTCAAAATAAATTCAAGGCCTATGTTGAGAAAAACAATGTCCCACATAGGACTTTGTTGCTTTAATTAAATTCAACATACAGACAATGAACAGTGAATCCATTTTCTTATCTTAGGTGAATCCCCCGTCCTTGTCGAACCGCTCAACCTTGATACAAATGACAACAAATTAACAAAAATTTTGTCATAGCTTGTTGAACCACTCAACCTATGTTTTTTTAAGAGCCTACATGCTTAAATGTCATAATGTACACATAGTATGGTAATTCGTCTACAGGTAACCATGGTCTTATTGTATATGTCATCTTGAGTTATGCCTTAATGGAAATAGCACTTTTTCATCTAAGCTTGCTCTTATTACATGTAGGGGTGTGCCAAGTCCGGGTCAAGTCGGTTTAGGGTCCTTGAAACTAGTTTCCTAAAATCAAAATTGAAACTGAACCGGTCATTCATGAAAACTAGTTTAAAGCGATCCGAGAATTTTTATTCGGTTAGGTTCGGTTTATCAAGTTGTTAGGCTAAACAGGCTTCTTTGTCAAATAGGCAAGGGTAAATAGGCTTTGTGGGCTTCTAACAACTTACCAAGAAGAAGAACAAAATTCTGTGCGAAGAAAGAAAAGAAGAATGAGAAAAAGAAGCACAACTTTATGGCTATTGCCCACCAATAAGAAGAAGAAGAAGATTATCGGCCAACCGTGAGAAAGAAAACTAGTCACAGACCTAGGAATCAAAGGCTCAGGGTTGATTCTTGATTATATGAGACAGAAAGATTATTCTTTCTCTTCTTCTTCTCCCTCTTCTCTGATGACTCGCCTAGCTAGCCATGGTTATAGGTTGGTTGTCCACGGAATAACAAAGCTTCTAGAGTCGCCTCCCTATTGCTGGAAAAGAATTACATGCACGACAATGAAGAGGAGAAAGAAAAACCCTAATGAGTCATCCATCATCATTGCCGCCATGGGAGCTCTTAGCATAATTGGGAGCCTTCTGGTAGGTGGTCATCGGCCCTAAGGAGGAAGGAGGGGGAGGTTGGTGGGGATGAAGGGGGAGGAGGACATAGGGATAGAGGCACGTGTGGGATGCCATCTATGGCAGCGATTAGTGGCACAACTGCCAAATTCATGGACGACATCGGTAATGGTGATGAGGACGAAGGTGCGGTAGGAGTAGAGAATGGAGAGAAACTCACGGATGATGCCGGTGAGAGTCATAGACTCAAGCTACTCTAGTTGGACTCTAGCTGAAGATTCAGGTGATAAGGATTGGAAATTTCAATGGGGTGGACTATGGGGGTTTAGTTGAGATGGGCTTTGGGAAGAATTATGGGGCTAATGGAGAGAAAAAGAGGAGGATAGGGGGTTGCATCGTATTTGGGTAGAGGATTTGCTTCAGGTGCCTTAATTTAGAAGTGTCGGTAGTCGGTGATTGTTGATCTGTATTAATGATTATCATGTCACTGTAGAATGTCGTCCACAGTGGTGATCAGCAATGCAACTACTAGATCCAGTGAGGATTAGACAAAAAGAAAAGGAGAGAGGAATTGAGGCTTAGCTAATTAGGGTTTCTTCTTTCCTCTCGGGAGGAGCAGAAAGAGAGAGAGGACGCATGGGCAAAAGAGAGAGAGAGAGGACATGTGAGCAAGAGAAAGAGGGAATGCTTGGGCTTTTTTTTCTAAGTAAAGCCTAGGCTGATTTTATAATATATAAAGGATCAGTTTGATTCGGTTTGAATTGGTTTTTTGAAAACTTGATCTGAAATCAAAACTTTCTCTCTTTTTTTTTGTTCAAATCTTTCTCAAACTAACACTAAATCGGATTTTAGAAAAAAAACTGATGTAAACCAAACCGAAAAGATTGGTTTGGGTCGGATTCACGATTCAGCCAGTTTTTTGCACATCCCTAGTTACAAGTAAGGAAGCCCAATGCCCTACAATCCTTCAAAACTATGGACATCAGCTTCACATGCCTTTACTTAGTTTGTCCACCATAACGAGCCCTTGCACTCTTCGAAAAAAAAAAAACCCACCCACAACTAGTAAGTTTATGCCTCTCCCAAAAAAACTATTTGGATTTGCACAATACAGTAGATCCATATGCAATAGATTTGGAAATCAAGATATATCTGGGACCCAAAATCCATGCTAAGTTGGATCAAAGTTCAAGCAATATCAAGTCTAAATAAGCCTATCCAACCACCAAACCTTTGTTCGGATGGTACAAGTTGCGAGATGGCAGGAGTTCAATTCCAAAGGATGCTCGCCCTTGCTTCGATCCCCATATTTATAAATCTAGCTCTATGAGAATTGACCAGCCAACATTAGGGGCTGGGCCCAAAAGAAAAGAAAAAAAGAAATCACCTGCGTTACCTCATCATTTTAGGAAGCATGTAAGATGTCAGCAAGATCAAGTCAAAACAAATATACTTGCCCACCAAACCTTGGTTCAGTGGTACAACCCTTGCAAATTGTAGTAAGTAGCAGTTCAATTCTAAAGGGCATCAGCTCTCTTCCTAAGTAGTTGAATTTATCCAGTTGAGGATGGGATGGAGGGTAAAAGGTGGAAAAATACTTGTCCCACTCATCTATGTAGCTATTTCTCCATCAAAACAAGAAGGATGAAAGATTTTCCATAGCATCATCACTGGTGAAAATATATGACTCAGCTAAATCCGAACATACGATCTAAACTTATTTATTAACCTTGAATGGAACCTTATCTTGTCCGAACCTTTGCCTCCAAAGCAGACCTACAAGTACGGAAAAATCCCATAAGTTGTTCGCACTATATTGGCCATCCAAATGATGCTGGTGATGACGCCACTTGCACGTCCATCATGTAGTGGGTGGGTGGGTGGGTGGGTGTTTTTTGGGTTTTGTTTATTAGTTGTACTCATAACTTTTGAAAACGAAATGAGAAAAGAAATCCTAGCATGATGAAAGAGTGGGGCGTGGAAGCCGCACAGCCGTATGGAATGAACCGAATGGCGGACTCCCCACCTGAAGCGGGCCCCACAACCGTACAATCTGACATGATCTCTGCCGGTTTATTATTTATTTCATCATCTGTTTCCTGCTCCGCATCCGTGGAAGCACTTGGTCCCCCTCTTTTTCCTGAAATTCCGTATCAGTAAATTATTGCTTTTATTGAAGAAATTATATCCTCATTTACCAAATACTGATCTTGATATACTGCTCAAAAAACGATCATCAACGGCATGCATGACCACATGATGTGCCTTGAAAGATATAATTTTTTTCTTTATTTGGGAATGTGAGTTTGCTTGAATGATAAAATTGCACTAGTAATAAAAATAGATTTTTTTTGTATAAATATCTTTCTAAAAATTTAAATTTGCATAAATATTTTTTAAAAAATTTATATTTATTTTTATATCCTCATAAAGTACTGTTTTTGCACGAATGCTCCTAATATGACGGTTCTTCTAACACCGTTAATAAAAATCATTATTTATTTTAATTAAAAATATTATCCTCTATCACAATCACCTTATAAATGTTTCTTTTTGTACATCTATCAATTAATTTTTTTTTTTATAAGGATAGACGTGCAAATATTAATTTTGGAAGGATATTCGTATAAAATTCGATATTTAGGAGAATATTTATACAAAAAAAACCCATAAAAATATGATAATGATGATGATAAATTATTTGTTAAATTAATAGTAATAAATATATAAAATATTGAGTAAAAATAAAATTAATTAAAATCAAAATTTAAACAAGTGAATCAAATTTGATTGGCTATGACATGGAGAAAAATTAAAAGAATTTAGGTACAAATCTTTCTTTCAAAACTGCCTATATAGATAAGAATAATGATGTAAAAATAAAATAAAATCATCATTAATAGAAATAGATGGAGGAAGTTTGAAAGCGATGTATCTATCGATGTTTCTTTCCAAAGTTGCCCATGTCAAAATTTTTATACGATAAAGCTACTCATTTGAATTGATTAAATTAGTAGTTAAGGTTTAGGTTGGGCTTGTGATGGATTAGTTTCGAGGCATAGTCAAGTGCAGTAGTTAAGAAACAACGCACCAATGGACTAATGGGTCCCAAAATTCTCACCTTTACTTAATGTGGGTTAGGTTAGGTTGAATTAAGTCAAATCACATCAATCCAAGCTAATTGCGATGTAACTAATTATATCTATAAATTATAATTTGGGTTGCATTAGGTTGTACTTAATTGGGAGCTCTATTCCATAAAACTAAGATCTAAAATTTGATGGCAGGTAAGTGCTCCTGGTATTTCAACTTAGAATGAATGCAATGTGATGTTTGCTTTGAAATGTGAATAGTGAAATTACCTCAGAGAAAAAAAAAAGTTATTTATAGCTCTTAAACCTGTTTAGTTGAAATGTGTTTTGTTATATATCTTTCCTCTCGCATCTGTTTTCTTTTAAATCTCTCATGAAATGAAGTGGCCTCTCAAGAGAACAAAACAAAAATTACGGAAACTGAGGTAGCAGAACCTGAAATCAGTACTCAGATAAGCCAATGGCCGTGGCATAACGGAATATGCTACAGAAAAATAGATATCGTTATAACAGTCTTTTTTTTTTTTTTGCTAGAGTTATAACAGTGTTTCACCAGACGATCCGTGTACCTATCAATGTCCATCAGGTAGTCCCTCCAGCAAAGGACGTAGCCGCGGCCTCCTTCTAAAATATACAGGTTCTCAGATTTTCTTTTTGTATCAAGTACTGAAAATATCTAAATTCAATTAAATGCAATCATAAACAAAATTAGCTAATGTCCAGTTCAAAATAATAAAAAAAATTGACACAGTATGCTCTAATCGATATAGACCATAAGCTATATCCACTCTAATATTATTTGTCTAGATCTCGCCAAGATTTCAAATTCAGTTAAATCCAATCACAGGAAGTATAATTAGTTTTTGGCCAGCCCTAAAAGAGTTAGCCCTCAGTCTATATAGCTTATGAGTCAGATTCGCTCTAATACTCTTTATAATGATCGAGGATCAAACTTAAAAATGTTAGTCAAAATATTATTTAATTTTTTTTGAATCTATATAACATTATAAATACTCAAAATCTTTTTCATCCATAACCAATATAGAACAAAGCACCCTGGGCTCTCTGGTCTTTGGGAAATGAGAAGCCTAAAAAGTACCAGTTGCAATGGTTAGAGTTAAGGTTTCTCTTAGGAAGAGATGTCTCTCTAAAAAGGGAGAGAGAGAGAAAGATGCGAAAAAATTGCACCCATGGCACGAATTAATTGCAATTTCAGTCTAAAAAAATCAAGCTAGACTCCACCCAAACTCAGGCCTAAACCAAAGTGGTCCAGTCATACAATTATGGCCATCCATGCATTGCGTGACGATCGTGATTTTATTACCCCACCATAATGTATGAAATAACATGTCTCATGTATCGTGCTGGTACAGTATTTGTTGCTGTGACCATGGATATAGGACTGAAGCTCTCCTGTCCAGGCGCAGATCACAAAATCAGAATTCAAACAGAGAGGAGTCGAAATTTTTGCATGAGCAACGATCTAAGAAAAGCTTTGCTTTTTCTATATATAAATGGGAAAGAACATAGTTCACTAATTATGCTACAAGATTCGGATTGCATTGATGAATCATGAAGGCAGCTTGGAAATATCCATGGATAAATGAAAGAACTCATCATTGAAAATGTTACTTAGATTAAATTACATAAAGTAGTATAGACAAATCTTGCATTCCTAAAATAATTATACTACTCTAATAAATATTTTTGGCTGACATTGGACTTAAATTTATTGACTATCCAGGCTAACTATGATCTTGTAAAAGAGGTGTTCAATCTCCAAGAAATTCAAGCTGAATTATGTAATTATGCATGTTAAGAATTGACTATGAGCCATTTAAAAATACTGATTTTAAAGATAGGGCTTGCATCCTCTGTGGTGCACATTTTGCATCGCAGAGTGTTTTGCAGCCCTTGATGGTTGCCATATCACACGACGTCATCTTTGATAGTTATCCATCTCTGTGATCGGATGATTTTATACATCCTAGTCATCGAATGCTTGCTTGAAGCGAGTATCAAACTAAATTTTGTGCACTATACAAAAAGTAGATGGTGTTATTTGAGGCTTTAAGCTATGTTTGTAAATTTAAGAACGGACAATTACTTAAATAAAAATTCAAATATAGATTGGCTCTTTTTAATTTTATTTATTTTTTTATAATTTTATATGTAATTCCCAATTATTTTAAATTATTTATAAAAGATTAGTTAGATGCTTGTCTCGAATAAAAAATTTAATCCAAACCGGTTCTAACTTGGATCCAACATTTTAAGTTGGATCCTAGGCATACTTGATCCGACTCAACCAGGATGATCGGTTGGATTTATTTTATTTTATTTTTTTATAGATCCCATCCATCCTTAGATCCGAATCGACTGGGCCAAATATGTCCTGTTCCCATTTGCTGCCAAATCTAGTGGGCCTCTCGTGTGGCATGTCCTTCTTCGATTATTATTGTACTCGGTGCACAGCGTTATCATTGATAGCGCTGTGCACCGAGTACAATTAATAATCGAAGAAGGACACGAGAGGCCCACTAGATTTGGCAGGTCCACTATTTCCCGGCATTTGGAATTCACGGCATTTAAACTTGGAGGGGGCGAGCGCCGGTCTACGGCGCGCCTTGCGCGGTCCCCGGTTCCCCGAGCCGCTCATGGTTTTCACGAATCCATGCAGCCTTTCGTGCTCGCACTCGCTGCGCGGGGCCACCAGGTGAATAACTGTTGGTCGGAGCCTGGGCAGGAAACCATGACTCGAGAGAAGTTGCCGTGCGAGTGCGTCTCGTCAAGGACTTGGTCCCCTCGTTGTCAGGATTTTTGGTTCTTTTAATAGGTGACATCAGCATTTAGAAAAGAAACAAAAAAACAAGATGAGATCACCCATCTTGTTGGTTGGGGGGCTCCCTTGCATCGAGGTGAAAGGTAAAAAATTGAAAATAACTTAAGATAATCTAAGATATCAGAATATGATGCGGATAGTATGATGGTATTGAGATTAATTATTATTTTAGATGTTAATTTTGATGATTCGTTAAGTGTATAATTTATCTGAAGTATTATTTGAAAAATTTTATCTTGTATTACAATATCATATCAGCCGATGTTTTGAGATATATTAGTTTATCTTGTACTGGATCAAAAAACTTAAATAATATTTTTTTACTAATTTTTTTAGATGAAGTCTTTGAGTTGTTACATAAATTATATGGGTTGAGATTTATGTCATATTGGGTTTTGATTGATGCAACACAACCAACTTCTATTCTTCCTTTTTCTTGTTCGGATAAAAAATGATTACACGAAAAATATTTTAGGGAATAAAAAAAAGGATGCATATCCAAATTGATGATGCATGTATAATAAAGAGCGCATATATATATAATTATATATAGCGGGTAGTGAGAATTGAACCCACATTGTTAGCTTGGAAGGCTAGGGATTATAGTTGACGTTGGTTGATCATTTTGAACGTTTCTAATTTAAAACCGAACATGAAATTTTGGTTTCATTCGAGGTTGATGGGGGAGACAAGATGAACCTCGAGAAGGATGGGTAGAAATCAAGGAATTGCAATCCACTGCTCTCAGCTGAACCCAAGGCGAGTGAGAGATCGGCAACTAGGGCTTTTTTTTCTTTTGGCCAACGTTGAGGACATAAAACCAAACTCTTGCTCATTATGAGGAGTACCAATTGGCTGGGTTGGGGCAAGACTAATGAAAGGAGACACCTCAATTACTAGAACTTAGATGTCAGAGCTCCAGCAAACAATCTTTGATTCGGTGATGACCAGCTCACAATCCTTCTTTGGTTGGTCCTTGTAACATGTTGACAAGGTTTTCTGAGATCTATTCATTGCCACTGATGGCCACCTAGAGCTTTGATATGAGATGCCAAGGGCCTGGGATTCATTGGTAGGGCTGGTAATGGGCCCTCGCCTTGCCCAGGCCCATCAGTGAGTGTGTCCGTTGCTTACTCTTTTTTTTTTTTTGGATTTTTTGCAAATTAGTCCTCACTAACTTTCATATCGATATATTAATTTCTCCGAACTTCATATTTATAATATTAATTTTTACAATCCTATAACTCTCGGCATATAACTTAAATTAGATCTGAACCAAATATTTCTTATTTATTTCTCTAACCGTGTTGCTTTACTAACAAGTTGTTCTAAACTTTTAACTCTTAGAAAAATAACATCTTAGTGTGGGAGAAGAGGGGAGAACGAAGCAATTAAGTTCTCTTACTCTCTTCACTTCAACACTTTTGAAAGGTTAATCTTATCATTTCTCAACTCTAATAATTGTTAACCATAATTTGATGAAGAAACACTAGTAAAAGACCAGTAGGTACAGTAAAGAGGATTGCAAGATCAATATGCACATATAAACTTGGCAAAGATTAATACATAAATATAAAAGATTATGAGGACTGAGATACAAAAAACATACTTTCTCCTCTTCTCTTCTCTATAGAGTGGAGGGCCAATAAGACACAAGTTGACCATATGATGAACGGCTGCATTAGTCACTCATTAGAGCTTCCAATAAGTATGTAAATGGTAATAAGAGACAAATTCATTAGTCACTCAGTGAAGATGGATAACATCTAATAGTTTCAACAAAACACGCGATGAACTGGACAATCGGAAAAAATTAAAAATAGATTTTTAGGACTATACCTTCTCACACAGGACCTACACTGAGCTAATAACCTAGTAAGATGCTACTACCACATCTGATTAGGTCAAGTAAATAAAAAATATATAGCTAGTATATATTGTTATCTCCTCTATTAGTTTAAGCTTTTGGTATCCAGTGCTTAGTTACATAGTGTTGAGTTCAAATTTGCTAGAGGTCATAAATTCGAAGGAACTTGTATATTTAAGCAACATATATGTGTCTTTGATTGTTTATTTTTACCCTTATTCTTTAGATATTGATAAACTAACTTCAAAGGAACAATGTGACTTGGGAGTTATGGGCTGCAAATGTTTTGGATTGACTCTTGACCTTTCCTAATTAGACCTTGAAGGGCCGTGGGTTAGATTTGGGACAAAACTGGACCTGTTTTTGAAAAGACCAAATAGAATCTAGATTCCAAATTTTGGAGCTCCGTAATTGCTGTGATGCGATCCAATTAAACCTAACCCAACACGACCCATACATTACCCGGGTCTAATCTGGGTCATGCCCAGCTCTACCTGACCCGAAATTTCCCTCTCGGTCATATACCAACCGCCGCACCACAATTTCCCAAACCTCTTTCCCAAATCCGGTAGAACCCTAGCCCTGGCCCCCTCCGGCTGCACTCCGGCGACGTCGACTCCGGCCATCCCCTCGCACGCCGGAGACCCGCCCTCCGAGCCTCTCCCCTCGCCTTGGTCCCCCCCGCTGTCTTCTGATGGGATGTTCTTCTTGCGTTCTCACGTCTGAAGGTAAGCTCGACTTCCCTTTCGGTTTCATACGGCGGCGCGTCTCGGAAACGCCCCTGCCTTGTTTGATCTCTCGTGACCTCTGTGCTTTCCTCACTTTCAAAATCATGGATAGCTGTTTTTGGATTCGAAACATGACATCCTTTCTTGTTTTAGGGGTTGTGCACTTAGTTCTTATTGGGCTGTGCGTATTTTAGGGCAGCAACCTTTGTTTTTATCAAGATGAGCAATTCGCATAAAGAGAGTTATAAAGAGAGTTCCTTTTCTTCCCTAAAAGGATAAAAGAGCCATTTAGTTCATTGTGTTGATCCAAAATGAACTTGGTTTTAGACTTATTTCTTAAAGATCGTCAATCTCTTGTCTTAAATGGGCCGAAGGTTGTTTTTCCTTCTGAGCAGGTCTTGTAAAATGGATTTGTGTTTGTCTTGCTAGGGGACACTTGTCCTTACTAAACAAGTTTTTCAGTTTAATTTCTTTGGTTTATTTATCATATAAATGGTTCCTTAGTTTGATGGCATTTCGTTGTTTTGTCCAGTCTTTTAGTGAGGAGCATCTCCATTCATTAAAGAAGTTCTCGTTGCTATCGAATTAATTCTAAATCCAGACAGCAAAAACTTCAGAGTAATCAGACAGAATTCATACTATATTTATCACTTTTTAAAAATAAAGCATTTAAAACTATTGATTTAATGTAGTTTAAGAGGAGTTGGAAGCCTATGCATTTTTTATTGTTTCAACATTCAGTTTTATTTGAATATTTTCAGTGGATTTGTATTTCACTATCAGTTATTATTCTTGACCCAAACATAGACCTGACCCGTTTTTGTCCCTCCCAACCTGGACCTGAACAATTTGGATTTTTATTTGAGTCTAGGTCATGCTTGACCCGGCCGTGACCAAATAAGCTATTGCGTATCGCCCTCCCTCCCCAGGGGACCTAAGTACATGCTTAGGAATGCCACAACCCGCTGCACACATATAGGGCTGGGCCCCATGAACATGCAAGGCGACAACCTATCAAATAAAGCAAGTTTAATGAAACTAACAATAGTTCAATAATACAGGAAGGATACTCATAATTTCCAAAATTCACTAGTTTTTTCTAAAATTTGAATTGGCCACATGTCAATTTCCAAAACGTTCACAATTTATATATTCAGGTAAAACTGCAACTTAACCAACATAATCACTTCACAAAGTTTTAAGGGGTTCATATGGTTCGACAAAACAAGAGTATCAAGGAGGGTTCCAAACAAAACTGTAAAGATTAGTTTGACCAAACTAAGTCTAGGCCTCACTCTAAGCTCACAATTCAACCTCTACCCATGACTTCCTACACCATGGGTTCTTGAGAAATGAAATCAGAAGAGTGAGCTAAGATCCTAGTAAGTAACCAAAACCATAATCAAAGGGTTCAAGCAAGTATAACAAAATAAAACAATAATGAATGTGTAACACAAATTAACTTATTTAACAATTTAGTACCTTCATAATCAAAGTTATACATATAATTTGAAAATGGTGCAAACATATCATTTTCCCAATCAATAATTCAAATATGATTTCAAGGAGCATTCTATCAAAGTTCAGATTCACCTGGCCTGGGGAAAACCAAAATTTGAACTGAGTTTTTAACTTTGTGACCCAGTACTATTTACTTTAACCATAAATTAGACATGCATGTAGTTTTCAGTATGTTTATATGGGTTTGTACAATTTGTTTATATAATTTAGAATATTTTTTTCCATATAGTAGTGAATTTTTAGAATTGCAAGGATTCATGAGAGTTGGAGAAGAATTGTTAAGGAATTCAAGGTTAAGGCTCTGTTTGATTACTAAGAAAGGGACAAAGGATAGTTTGTTACCAAGAAATCTTCTTTTCATTGTACAATGTTTTAAAAGGTGGCTACAGTATGTGGGTGGTCAAGGGATTGCATGGTGCATATGCAGTATGCAGTCTGCATATGTGGGTGCATATGTGGTTTCTATTTTTAACTACTTTAAAATAAATATAATATATTAAGTACGATAATGATAGTGATATCTTTTGGATGGGCAATAACAATATTAATAACAATAATAACTAATAATTAGTGTTTATTTAGTAGCTGTACCTAATAGCAATATAAAATACTTAACATTTTAATGTTACTAATACCCATATCTGGCCCATCTAAAACTTGCATCAAACCTAACCATCAGTCTGAACCTGCTTCCACTGCTTGAGCCCAAATAAGTGTGGATTGTACGTAGCTCCAAAATGGTAGCAGGCTTATTAGCTGTACAATATTGAGGAGGCTATACATTTGGTCTAACAATGCTAAGTGGATTGCTTTTTCAATCCATGTGCCTTTTGACCATATAGTCGTATATAGGCAATACAATGCGGTCAAGGGATTGCATATGCATATGCGGGTGAATATGAGGCATTATGCACCATATTTTAAAACATTGGTTTGGTATTAAGAAAGAAAATTTAAGGACAAATATAAGGCGAAAATTTTCTTCAACATGTCTATAATATTTATTCTCCAAAATGTAGCAATTGTGAAAGCAAATAACGAGTGGACAATTAGCTCTGCCTACTTAGTCATATCTTAACCACTTTTCAACAATTATCTCTTCAATTCTATCTAAACCAAACATGAAAAAATACTCTATTTTCTTGTCTTTTCTTCCCTTTCATTTTCTTGGCAACCAAATAAAACCTAAATGATTGCATAGAGTACTGTTTTACTTTTTTAGTTGAAAATGATTGTTGTAGGCTTATTAGTTTTAGTTGTAGTCTCATTTGTTTTGAGTGCACTGTAGATGGGCAAAAAGCTAACGTTATGCTATATTTGAAATTTACATTGATAAAGGGAATGTGATGCTGAATATTGATTTCCTGGTCTTCCTTTTGGATATATGGTTTTCCCTCTGAATGTTGCATTTTGGAAGTGTAGGTTCTGTTTTTTCGGAATGGATACTACCCCTATTACAGTAGTATTGACTGACCACCAATCTACTCCAAAGGTGTTATAATAACTACATTGAAGGTTGGATCGCAAATAGCATCATAAGAGGAAAGGCAGCCGCTAGCTGAAAAGGGTTATTGTGTGTCAAGAGAAAGAGTATAACTACTTAGGTGGCCAAAAAGTCTTTGGAGATTGCATTTTTATGTATAGGTAGATGGAAAATTGTTGCAAGATTTCAATTCTGTAGAAGTAGAAGGTTTTGTTCCGAGTTATGAAAAGGGTTATGAGATATAAAAAAAAATTGTTCATGGATCTGGATATTCAAGCTTTGGTTTTATGTTTAGCTCGGATGGGAGTGTAACTTTGTATAGTTAAATGGTGAGAAGAGATTTCTTGAGATTGTATATTATAGGTCATTTTCTTGGTCTCATGACCAGAGTTCAGCTGAAAAGTTTCCAGCATGTGGTGATATGCTCAGGAGAAATTACTTTGACAAGGAAGCTATAGAGATGAAAAGTCTCCTCTCCATGTTTCATATGCTTAAAAAAAAATTCTGGATGTGATAATGTTGAATTTTAAAATGAAAAATTAAAATGTTTCCCCCCTTTTTCTAGATCTTCTAAAATATTAATTTTTTAATGAATGAAATGTAAATTGAAGGAACAAGTATGGAATTTAGAGGTTTTGTTGATACCCCAGCAATTATATGACCAATTGTTTTGGTGAAGATTTCCTATTCTGGAAACTCTTGTGAAGGTGGATATTCATAGTCATGATAGCACCCTTTGTTATATGGGGAATAAATTTCTGACAACTCTCTATTGCATTGTATATTGACACTGAAAAAAGTCCCTTCAATTGGCCTTTGCATTTCTTTGAGATATTTAACCCATGCATTAATTAGGAGTCATGCCATTAATTATAGTTAATTTAGTGTTTGACTAATGTCTTTTAGCTTCCTGTGAAAATTTTAGTATTAGGTCTTGTCTTTTAGTATTTTGCAGTGTATAATTGCATCTTGTACATTCATCCTTCTAGTCAAGGATGAATTAATTTTCTTATTTTAATTATCTTATTGCATGGAGATGGGGCTTGGGACTTATACAGATATGCCCCATGCCTATGTGTATATATAGGGGTACTTTGTAGAGGAATTGGGCCAAGTTTTGGAATTAGAGTCATTCCCTTTTAATTTAGATGTTTGATCTACTAAGAAGTATCTTGTTCTTATCTCCTTGCAGGAGATATTGTGGGTGTTGAGCCTATGTTGTGATTGCTTTTGTGTTTTCTCCTCTACTTCTCTAACATCAAGTGTCACATATAGACTGCATATTTTTGCTTTCATTTGCCAAAGCTTGATTAGTTTCCCTTGGCAGAGAATGTTTTACTTGGTTGCTTGAAATAAGCCTTTTGCAAATTTTGGTATAATAATTGCGTCTCAAGGTTTAAAATACCATAGGATGGAACAGTCCCACTTTTGTTCGTGGAATGGGATGGTCGTGTCCTGACACTCGGGATAGGAGATGCCCCATCTCATCTGTCTTTTCCTGAATTAGGATGCGGATGCCCCATTGTCCAATCAATATTTAAAGCCTTAGCACTGAAGTCTATGGAACAATACTTTATTTCCCTATAGTTCTGTCAGTTTGGTATGAATTTTTATGCTTTGAGATATATTGAGTTGAAATTGTACAAGTGGTACCACCATCAAGTGCATTGCAGTTATATCAGCAATATCTTCAAATACACACTTTACGCAGTTCCAAAAAATGATGTTTCTTGTCCGTCCTCAATGTTTAATGTAGAGATTTGCAGAATTATAGGTAGATGCTCTTGTGCTTAGCATGCTTTGTATTGTCTATTTATTAATTATTATCATTTACATGTAGATGCACTTCTGTCACTTTGTTATGCAACACGCTAAAACCTTAATCTTTAGCACTGATGTCTATGGCACAATACCCAATACTTATTGTCACTTTAGTATGCGATTTATTCTTTGGAATATATTGAATTAAACTTGTACAAGTGGTGCCACCATCAAATGAGTTGCAGTTATATCAACAATATCTTTGGATACACCTCTGATGATGTTTCTTGACCTTCCTCAATATTTAATGTATAGCAAAAGAATATGTAGATGCTCTTGTTCTTAGCATGCTTTTTTTGTTTATTCATTAATTATTATCATTTACATGTAGATGCACTTCTGTTTAGCAAGTTTTCTATTGTTTATTCATTAATTACTACCAGTTACGTGTGTAGAATACTCCGCAAGCCTTTGTCTTTGTATATTTTAGTAATCATATAGTTTCTTGTTGTAGCCTTGCTTAAATTTTGGTTTTCTCTTTACTGTTCTTTAGGTGTATGATCATACCAGCTTTTGCTTTAGACTATTTTGTATTTGTTCACTAAATTTGACTTGTTTATTAGCAATCATTATGCATCTTTAGCACGATGTTAGATTCTATTTTCATTTAGACAAGTTAATAATCATTTTTGATTAAAAAAAGTGCATTATCTATTGTAGAGAAAATAACAATTAGGGGTGCCCATGGATCGAGTTGGTTCGGGTTAGAGGCTAACCTGGAAATGACCTGACCCAGAAACTGAACCAATCAATGTTGGAACCCAACCCGACCCAACCCAATCAAGATCGGGTGTGTCGGCAGATTTTTCCTTTTTTGAAGAAATATGTAAATTGTTGACTTTATTTAAGAACATAATACATCGACCCTCAAGACATAAAAATGAAGATTGTAAGTAAAAATATGAAAAATAAAATCCAACTACAACAACCTAATAATTTTTGCAAAAAATAGAAAAACTAATAAAGTTATAATCTATGTCTAATATAAACTACAAACTAACAAATCAAGGCAAATTATCTATCTTTTTTTTTTCATGAAGGTGGCAAAGTCCATGTCCATCGACTTAACCACAAAGTTATTTTATACATATCAAAAAGTCAATAGAGGAAAAAGAGACGTAGGCAAAAGAGAATTATTCTTATGTTTAATGCAAGCATAAGCAAATTTTTAATCAAATCTGTCCATTTAAAATAGAAATAAAAGTAAAAGCTAAGGATAATGAAGGAAGATCTCTAATGTCACAATTTCCAATCCAACAAACAGTGTGCATATGTATTGGGTTGGATCGGGTCTAGGTTACTCGACCTCTTAACTCAGACTCAACCCGATCCAATTGGGTTTGGAAAAATCGGAACCAGAACCAGTCCAATGTTATCTAAAATCCGAATCCATGTGCACCACTAATGAAATCGATATTTGAAAGGAAAAAGGAAAAAAATTTCCTACCTACCTCAACCTGCTGATTGTTTATCTTTTGATAGTACATGTCTTTCGATTATGGTACTTGTGAAGTGTTGAGGGTTAATGTGATATTGTAAGGTATGCTATTCATTATTGTGCAACATGTAATAGAAAATCAAATTCAACATGGGGTCATCAATAGAAGAGGGGATTACAAGATTATGGACTGGACAAGGAACATCCAAATGTGTATTACTGTTCACTCCCTTCGTATAAAGTAATAGGAGGTTTGGCAAAGGCCAGAGGTGTAAATGCGGGGCTTGCTAGAAGCAGAAGATAAGGGCCAATAGGAGTAGAACGGGTCAAGATATTGAGACAGTAATATTAGAGATTAAGAAGGCTAAGACCTAACCATGGAAGGAAGCACACGATAGATTGAGTAGTCAATTTGGCTGATATGGTTTTGTAGTAAACACATCAGTTCCCTTATCCTTTGATAACCAAAATAATGTTCATACAACCAACAATCCACTGCTCCATGAGTATATGAAACATATCTAGATTGGCTATTATTTCACTTGCCATCATTATTTTGTCATTTAGTATGGTGATTCGAAGACTTTGCACAAAATTTTTTTGAGCTGATTCTGATCATTGATTATGCCATGGGTGACCAATATGCATTACAGTTGAACCGGTATTAGTCAATTTCAATTGCTAACACCAATGGCAACTATAAAAGTAAAAATTAAGTGGTAGGGCAATTTGGGTGAATTCGAGCGAGTCCTCTCTATACATGTCCCTAGTTTCAGACTTGATAGGATAATTGCAATCACTCGCCTTTTGTCCATGTCTTATCATATGACATTCCGTGGCATCCCACTTTTTGTTATTCGTCCACCACCACCAAGCACATAGTGTTCTTCCATCGTGGTGCATGAGCACCCAAACCCATTGCCACCATCCCCGTCCACCTTTGATAATATCCTTATCTTGGCTTCCTCACATCCCTTCCGTCCATGACAAATCTCCGGTTAATCTTTTATTGATGTCTCCATGGATATCAGATCTCTCTAACTTAAAATGCCTCTTGACCTCCATGTTGGTGGCCGGCAACTTGACCTACCAATCTTCGTTTTAGTCTCCTTGTGATTACCAACCACTACCTCCTCTAGCTTTTGGCATGCTTTGTTGTCATCATCAATGCCCTCTGCTACCATGCCTCCTATAAGGACCATGGAAGTGCATCACCGGTGAATGGATCAAGGTAATGGGGCAAAGGCAAAGGGAAGGCAGTGTATTAGTATTGTCAATTGCTGAGGTAGGGTGATGAGGTGGAGACAGTAGGGGAGGGTGGTGAAAGGGTATTGCTGATTTCCAAGGTTGGGGAATGGGAAAGGCAATGGAAGGCCATCACTGGTGGCCAAGGCAGGAAAGCAAAATAGAGACAGGAGGGGAGATGGCGGAGAAAACAAAATTGAGATGAAAGAAGGGAGGCGGTGGAGCACATAATTACCGGCAAGGAGAGGGAATATAGAATCAGCATGGTGGACGCTTATAGTTGATGGCCAAAGAAGGGGATGAGAGTAAGCAGGTTGAGAGGAGGTGGAAGTGTTAACTGATGGTTGTACAACAAACACAGATAATATTAACCAAAAGTGATCCTTATTAGCAGCTGAGGGCCATCTTCCTGGGTTATAGTGACTCCTATAAATAGACATCTCATCGGAATGGAGAAAAGTAATGCAGATTTTTCAAGTTGTGTGCTTCCATATCTTGCTCATTGACTGAACGAGCAAAATCTCACAATCGGAAATTTGCTAGGTCAATTTTTTTATTTTCGATGTGTAGTGAAACTTGAAGGCTGCATTTGGTTCTGAGTTAAGTCAAGTGGAATAAATGTTCCTTCACTCCATTTATTCCACTTTAATATGCTAAACACCAAGACTGCATTTGGTTCCTAGATAGCTAACCAGGGGTGTGGCTAAAGTTCAGTGTCAATGCCCGCCACTTGACCATGAAGCTAGATAAAATGTTGTTTGGTTGCCACTCAGTTAACCCACACCTTTTTGGGGAATGTCTGGTATGCTGTTTGGTTGCAAAAAGATAGAAGGTAAAAGGTGAGGGGAGAAGGGTAAAATGGGAGAAAAATGAGAGATGGGGGGCTTACCCACCTGGTTAAAGTTATTTCTTCTTGGAATATCTTTAACTGTTGTTAGCTGGTTATGGGGTCTTGACTGGCTAAGTTTAACCTGCCAATAATTTGGTGTTTTTGGTGGGTTAAATGGACACCACCCCTTAACCAGTGGTTTTCCAGGGACCAAATGCAGTCTAGAAGATTAGTCTATTTAGTCCAAGGGTAAACTTGACTTTTAAAAGGTAAGGCTACTTTTTCCACTGAACTCCGAATAAACTACTCCACCCTACATGATGGAGTAAATTTTTTAGAGTAAAAGAGGATAGGATGTTGGGGAAGCTACCCATTTACTCTAGGTTATCTTATTCTGAAATCAATCACAACCTAAATAGGTAGGCATCTGTTGTGTTATGCCTCCATAAGTATAATCTACCAAAATCTGTTCTGATTCCAGTAAGATCTGCTTTCTCCTTCAGTAGTTTAAACTATACCACATTCTTTGAGCATTGAGTAGATCATGCTTGAATGAGCTTCAAAGATGCATATTAATTGTTATGATAGCCATGCAGGTTAGATTTGCCTATAATTAGATTCACAGAAGAACAAAGTAAATTTACCTTTTTCAATCACAACCTCGATTTGCCTTTAAGTGTATATGTCTATAAAGTTGGTTGCTTTTGTTTGTTGCATGTATCATAGCCTTAAACTTGATTGACAGAGATTTTATTTTTTTCAAGCTTTATCGCTGCCCGGCAGTGCTAGTCAGTTCTACCTTGAATCATGGATGGCCCAAGGAGAGATGATCAAGTAAGTGTCAGTCAGCAGGATTACAAATCTCTGATTAATGTGGTTTATGTGCTGACGACAGCCATGATGCAGGAAGGAGTGAATGTTGTGGGCTTTGAAGTTCCAAGGTCGCCGGATTCAAGCTACAACAACCCCATCCCTGGAAATGAAGATGAAGCTAGGGAGCCACCAGTGGTACCACCTCATTTGCAGCAGTCCTTGCTGAGCTTTCTGCCAAGCCGAGATGATTCTAGCAGCCTACCATTGCCTCAGCATGTTATTCTTAACCACCTCTACATAGAGAACCGAGAGAGCCCGAGATCTGTCGTAGCTCTGGGGATCACCCATCGCTTCCGTTCGAAATTTGTTACAGTTGTGCTCTACAAGCCAGTCCAGAGAAGATGAATTTGATGATTGGTCATTCATTGTTATTTTTTGGCTTCTGTTAAATTGCTGAGGAAAGTCGGGCTGCACTCTTGAGATTTGTGGCCAAACTGCAACTGGAGTTAATCCGTTGCGATTGCCCATTATTTTAGAATGGAACAATCGTTATTCATTTAGCTTTTCTGGCTTCAAATGATGTTGGATTTGGTTTGTCTGGTGTTCTGTAAGTCTATACAGGCGTTTTTATTATGTTGTTCGTGGGCATCGACTAAATGAATTTTATTACTGGAGTCTTTGTAATATAACTTGGGTCCAAAGCTGAGCTCAAAAGCTTCAGTGCTGGGAGGATTAACTGTTTAACTAGTCTGCGCATGCACCGGTTGATGCTTCAGTGCTGAGTTAAATGGTATTTAACGTTTCTTTTGTTTCTTTGTATTGTGCGAGTTAATGAGTTTTTACCCCTGTTAAGCACTTTGGCGAGGATTATCCCTGTTTACCATCTGTTGCTTCTCTTGCTTGTGTTGCTTCCTTTCTTGCCCCATGTTCAATTCAGGATTTGAATCCAATCTTCTATTATAACCATTTTTGGCCCTGCAGTATGAGTTTTTGTTTAAACCCGAAACAAATCATACTTTTTCTTTTTATCTTACATTTACTCAAACCTAGACTAGATGCAACCCGAACCCAAATGCGTTGAGGTTGGGTCTGGGTTAGGGTTAACCCTGCTGCATCTAAATCATTCTGGGTATAAAAATTTTTTGCATGAACTTGACCTGCCTCGGCTAATTGGGTCCGAGCCTAAAATCCTCACCTGAAATAAAACAGAAATGGGTTCCGGCCAAGATTAACATGTCCCGACTGGAGTAGGCCTACTTCCATGTTTGATTTGGCTTCTACCTGCAAGGCTGGATGGTAAGTGCCTTGCTACAAGTGGCCTAGAATTGGAGCCATTCTGCTTTCAGGAACATCTTGTGCATATTGAGAATTTTAAAGAGAAGGAAATTCTTGATATTTGGCAAATAATAAGACTCAATGAACTTTGAGCTTGTTGCAGTGGCTCTGCAACCGATTTATCACGTACTGCTCTATCAGCTTGAGTCTTTCCTTTTTCTTTGGCAATTAGGAGCATGCATGCAACTTTCAGGTGCCAAAAAATTCAGATCTCTTTGCTTCATGAGCGAAACCCTAGCCACAAATGCTGCGATCGGAGAGTTTATTAGCTACAAGGTTGTGGAATTCCATTCATTTTGTCGATGGATCTTCGAGAAGGCCAATATTTCTCTCCTACTTCAAACAGCAATGTTGGACGATTGCTCACTTTCCAACTGAAGCTTTGATTGTTAAGACCAGGTTGTGAGTGATCACCATGGTGTGTTGCTTTCGGGCTCCTTTGCTGATGAGGAACTTGGCCTGGTGCAGCCGGACCAGGCCACTAACCTTGATTGGCATTCTATAAGGACCTATTATGAAACAAGATATCTTTGGAGTGTCTCTTCCACAACGTCACTTTGCTAACCTATTGGAAGACTTGTATATTACCCTGGTCTAAAGAGAGATAAAAGCTCCGAACCAAAACATTTTAGATTAATTAGTATGTGCGTCAACTAGATCTTCAAGGAATATTTTACCAATCTGGCTTATGTTCATTGTGTTGAAGATCTCCCAAAAGCAAAATGAGGTCATAAATCTTTTATGTTGAGAATTATGTGTGAGATTTAGTCCCACGTGAAGTAATTAAGAGATAAAATAACTTATATAAATAATTGGGACCAAACTTAATAGCTTGCTGTTTTGAGAGAACTTAGATTCCAATATGTATACCAAGTCCTCTTAATACCGAGGAACATGTATGAGATTTATATTTCAAACCACATCTTCAAATCGATAATAACCGAAGGTCCCTCTAAATTAACTTTTATACATATAATTTTATCTAATATTTGCAATTATATATCAATCTCATAATTAAAATATATTTTTATATTCATTATTTATTATTTTTGTAAATAAAAAAATGGATAATATATTTTTGGGGAAACAAAATATAATATATGCTTCATGCTAATTTATTTAGATGGTTAATTCGATTAAAAGCTGAGCTATTGCTAACTCACTGAGACCAATTTAAACTGAATTTTGACTTGAACTCCAGCCTCTCATGGACGACTCCTTTGTTTGGGAACCCTAGTACTCCAAGCTTCAAATACCAGATGACGGAAAAAAAAACAATTCTTTGCTCTCCATGACTACTTGATTAATAGTAGCTTGAAGCTTACTTAAGTAGGATAAGTTCCCAGCATTCAACAACTCCTTAACGATTAAAAAAAAAACTCCCATTTAGTTAAGTTGTCATCTAATGTTTTGCCCAAGAACTTTCAAAATTTAGAAGTCAGCTTCCTGGAACAAAGGACATAATAATTATAAGTTTGGGGTCGGATATCAAAGAATTTTGATTTCCCAGACTGCACGTCTCATCATAATTTGTGCATCTGGCCGGTCACAAGACATTATTCTATGCATCTTGCTTTCCTTGCATCACCGGCCTGATGGGCTAAAATTCCGGCAGTTGACGTAGTCTTCTCGATTCCATGCAAGCAGACTGAACCTCCAATTGCAGATCCCTTGGCCTATATGCCGAAGTATGTAGATTGAACCTTCATAATTTTAAGTCACTCAATGTCCATGTCAGAGCAGATTGAGCCCTCACTCTTCTGGTAGAATTGGATCCACATCCATTAATAATTGGTAGATCCTTCACTATCAGGAAAGACTTTGGATCATGGAATCTTATGAGGCAGTTGTCAAACCAAGCACTCCATAGAATTGTACAGTAGAAGGTAAATGATGCCTGATAGTAGTGTTGTATTATCAAATATGTTGGAGTAGAAACCAAATAAACTTTCCTTGCCTTTATTAAGAAAGAGAGTTATATCTAGCAATAGCTACCTTGAATAATGGTTACAGTTAGTTTCTTTACGTAAAGAAACTCTCTTTTGGGTGATTGTTCTTGTATTGATTACTTCCTTTTAAAGTTAATCCCAGCGGTAAACCACTCACATATGGCCTCTTATATGAGTAACAAGAGGCTAATGTTATGACATAAAATCATTAAAAAAATCTTGCTCGAGGTAATGTTATCAACCACTTCATTATAGCTAGTTAATATTTAAACAATTTTTTTACTGTAAATATGTACATATGCATATATGTGTTTTTTTCTTTGTTGTCGAAGCAGAAATTTAGGTCAATGATGTATATTATTTTTGTCATCTTTCCCATCTTTCTTAAGATTATAGACAGCAAGTCAAAAAAAAATATAACAACTAGACCACAATGACATGAACCAATCACTTCATAAAACAGTGAAATCTCTTAAAGGTGACAAAGGATTCTGGAGGAATATATCAAAGTCATCCGGCTTATAAACGAAGGCTAAAACTAACATCTCCTATACAAAACACTAGAATGTCATCCACAGCTTGGAAAGGTATGTAATTTTTCCCTCAACCAATCTAGAATCATATTGAGTTTCTCTTGGCAATGACAAGAATATCAAATTTTGGGATTGTGTTATAGATGAACCTCTTGGTTATCTCTTCCCTTTATTGTATGAATAGAAGGTTTAAGACATGCTCTGTCTCCTTGATTTTTTTATTCCAATCAAACCTTTTGCGACCTTTTTTTTTTAATACTGAAAGGAAGGGAGAAAAGTCTAAATTATGATTATCCAAGTCCATATACATGCGCCTTCCAAGACTTGAACCTGGCATCTTTGGTTACCAAACAAAGGACTGTGACCATTGAAATAAGCCCAAATTGACACTCTTTATGACTCCTCATGAGTTTTTCTTAGAGGGGGATAGACTCAAGAGGCTTTTCTACCAAGCCTTTTCATAAATTTATCAACGTGGAGAAATTTGCTGTCCTTACTGGAGAAAGAAAAAGAGAAAATTCTTGTTCCTCTCAAGGTAATAAATATTTATCTAGTTCAGTCCCAAAAACAAATTAAATACGAGAGACACTATTTCTAATGATACTAGGAGAACATTGAGAAGGAGTCCATGAATCACCTCTTATTTTGTTGTAAATTCACTAACAGTATATAAGATAGACTTCTCTCCTCCCTAAATTTTTCGATTTACCATTCTTCCCTTCTTATGTTTCAGACTACTTGGCACTCCTCAAAAAATATTTTCCGCCATCTTTGATCAATTCAGTGGTTATTTTTTGAACAATTTGGAGAGAGGATTGCTACAATTTTCTTAAGAATTCTACTCGGAAGCCCACCTTAATTCATACAGCCCTTTCTAAATTTTTTTTCAAAAAATATCTACACTTTTTGATCATTAGCATCTTATGAGTTTTTCTAGTATTTGAAATAAAACAAAAATATTTGTAATATGTGATTTCCCCCTTATTTCTTTAGGTGACTCTGGTTGTGTTGCTTTGTTTTCCTTAATAAATTCAGGTTATTCTAATCTTCATTCCAATCCAAAAATTTAAAAAATCTTTTCTCGAAAGCTTACAAATCAATTCCAGTCCGTCTAGTCCATCTTTCTCACCAGGATGTGTTTAATCGAGGCTTTGTGAACTTGAGATTGCAATTAAAAATGCCAAATTAACTTGAAGTTAAATTTACTTAGAATTGAGCTTTAACAACCTCACCCTATCCTGCCATGGTCCAAGCATATAAATAATTAAATATAATAACCATTTATCCATTTATATGTTACAAAGTAGATTCAAATATATATTTAACTACATTCTTAATTAGACCGATCAAGTTATGGAAACATGCAAGAAAATATGGTTGGTTGTTTGATATCAACCAATACATGTTCCACACAATGTCCAATTTTAAAATCTATATACAAATTAACCAACATGACTCGGTCTATCCAACTCAATTCAACCTAAGCCAACAACAACTTTCTGATCCAAACCAAATTTAGCTTAGGTTTGGGTTGGATTAAAGTTCTAATACTTTGTGATTGGATTTGGTTAAAATTAGGCAATTAAAGTCAGATTAAATGAGAGTTAGTCACGTTTGTTTGCATCAAGAACTTATGTTGTAGCCACGTTCCATTCCTTCGCATTAAGAACTTATGACATGCCAAAATAGAATCTCAAAATCCAATCTAATTCTAGATTATTATATTTTTTTTTTTGCTGAAATGGATGTATTATATATAGCGGGTACGAATACATCCAAAAAAATCAAAAGGTAATAAGTCCAGAGTGCACTGGATAATTCTCTCTTCCCCAGCCAAAGAGTCTAATTTAGTGAAAAAAGTTTTAATGTTAATTTTCATTTTAAGCGGCGAACCTTTGCATTATTGCTCCAAATCAAACATTCTGAGTGCCATTATAAGGGGTGAGTAAGACATATCATATTCTAAATAGAATGCAATATAGCATTCCAGTGTAGCATATATATATATATATATATATATATATATATATATATATATATATATATATATATATATATATATATATATATATAAAAGAAAGGGAAAAATGAAAGAGAAGATCATCACTAGCACGCCTACATAGGACAAATTTAGACTTGGAGAATTATTTCTCATCTCTCTGAGCTAGCTTGCTCTTTCCCCAGGAGCAAGTTAAGGACATGCTCTCTATACTATATGCGCCGGCGACACATCCGGCGGTGTAGGCACCGACGCCACACGCCTGCCGCGCTCCGAGCGGCTGTTCTCGGCGAACTTGAGGCTGGCCTGGTGCATCCCCTTCTGCTTCTCCTCCTCATTCCACTCCGACCCATAGTAGTGCTCCTCGGTCGACTTCATGGCGTCGCTCGACGGCGGCAGAAACATGCTCCCCCACTGCGGGAAGTGCACCAACGTCACCGGCAGCGTGCAGGCCATTATCATCACCCCCATGAGCACAAGTCCGGTCGACGTCGAGTACCGGCTGCTGGTAAAGAAGAGGAGTTGCGTGAGTCCTGACCCAAGATTCCCTCCGGCGCCTGACAAGCCGGAGATGATGCCGAGAGAGCGGCGCGAGACGAAGGGGATGATGCCGAAGGTGGCGCCGCACGCGGCCTGCGCGCAGATGGAGAACAAGATCATGGCGAGGATGGAGATGGGGAGGGATTCGGCGAGGCCGAGCCAGAGGCAGAAGGCGCCGCCGAGGGTCTGGAGGATCCACAGGTTCCAGAGACGGGCTCGCATGCCGAAGCGGCGCGCGCCGAGGTCAGACGTGTATCCGCCGAAGGGGCGGGCGGCGAAGTTGGCCATGCCGAAGCATGCCGCGATGATGCCGGCGGTGCGGAGGTCGAGGTCGAAGCGGTCGAAGTAGTACTCAGCTATAACATTATCGGTGGTGAGCTCCACCCCCATGGAGTAGCCGTAGAGGAGGACAAAGATCCAAGTCCGGTAGTTTGTGATGGCATACCATAGCACCTAAAATGAGATAAAGACAAGGTTTCTAAGTGAAGATCTGAGTAACAGAGAGTTGATTTTAGTCAAAAGGATTTCCGACTTTGGATTGCTAACTGAAGGGAATTGGTAAATAAGAATACCTTGGAGAATTTATCCTTGTTGATGTCTCCCTTCTTCTGAAGGGTGCCGAGGTTGCCGTCGGGGAGATCCTGGCCGAGGGTGAGGACAAGGATGCCCATGACGACGTGCATGAGGCCGGGGATGAAGAAGGCGATGCGCCAGGCGGTGAAGGGGGTGGCGCCGATCTTGCGGATGACGTCGTAGACAAGGGGCATGAGGAGCTGGGTGGCGCCGCCGCCCATGTTGCCCCACCCGGCGGCGGTGCCATTGGCGAGCCCGACGATCTTGCTGTTGAACATGGTGCTCATCCAGTACTGGCACGACACGAAGGTGGCGAGCGAGAACCCGATGAGGAAGCGGATGGTGATGTAGCCGCCGGCGCTCGACACCATCGACATACCAAAGACGGTCGGGGCGGAGAGCATGATGAGGAAGACGCAGCCGTAGCGGGGGCCGAGCAGGTCGCAGACAGCGCCCATGACGAGACGGGAGAAGATGGAGCCCGACACCGAGGCGACGCCGGCGTTGCCGATGTCTCCCTTGGTGAGGTTGAGGTTGTCGCGGATGATGGGGACGAGCGGCGCGGCCGCGAAGGTGGAGACGAAGCAGGTGAAGAAGGAGATCCAGGAGAGGTGGAAGGTGCGCATGTGGGGGTTGGCGAAGGAGAAGAGCTTGAAGGCCTTCGCCTTGTGCTCGGAGTCGACCGGGAGGTCGAACTTGGCCCCGGTGTCGGTCGGCACCGACGGCGAGGTCACCGAAAAGGCGAGAGTGGGCTCTCGCCCCGTCACGCCGTGCATCGAGCTCCCCGGTGCACCGATACCCTCCGCCATGATTTGAACTTCCTTCCTTGCTTGCCGAAGCTTGATCGGAGGGAAGTATGGAATGGAATTGAGGAAATGGGGAGGATGAAAGTGTTTGGTTGTTGGCTTGGGGGGAAGGAGTGTGGCTTGAGAGTGGAGGGAGAGTTTGGACGAGTATTTAAAGAGAGTTGTCGTTGACCATGGAAGAGCCAAATTAAGGAGGAGTTCCAAACGGCTAGCAACCGCGGCGTCGCGTCACCGAAATGGCCCATGGGCCAGCCCCATGGGATGTTCCAAGGATCAGATATGAACAGGGAATATGGCTCCCAATCAAACTCAAGCCTAATTTTTGATAGCTGCACGCCCTTCTTTTGCGAATAACTAGAGAGAATAAGAGTGGATGCTACGAAGAGAGGAGACTACAAATATCAATTCTTCCATCACATGGTAACACTGCTCTTGTAATTGTTTAAATATTTCAGGATTAATTACAAGTTCTTCCATCCCAAATGATTGTTTAAATTATTAACTAAGCTGACTGATGAATATTTATTAAATTTTTTATGTTAATTTTTTATTTTACTCATAGATGATTCACCACAAATGGATCCCTCATTGTGGTAATTGCCATGTTTTTACTTTCTATCAGAGTCCTTTTCATGCTTATTTGTTACTTGGGTATGTATTTGTTACTCGGATTTGTGTAAAGATTTCAGTCTAGTCTACCTTATGTTTCTTATTATTTATTTGTTTGTTTCTAGTTATCCAAATTCTTTCATTTTTCCTTCTAGTGAATTGTTTTAGAATGCTAACCTAAAACAAGAAGAAACCATGCCATCCCTAACTCAGCCCCCGCGCATGGTGACTGATATATAGGATCATACACAGGGCTCGCCGGTCATCCACATGACCTATGTACCGCACTAATTCCCGACTGCCATGGAAGACTGATGCTCCCGGTGAGGTATGGATTGGTGTTGAGAATTAGCACTCGACCGTGCAACCTTATTTCTACTGAATTTCAGATAGAATAAACCACATATTAGATCAGATTTTTGGTGAGTGATATAGGTAAGGAGTCTGCTAAGTGCAATTGTAAGCGATCATAAGACCTCACTCAACTGACTATAACTCATCTACCATTGTTTAATCTAACATGACAAATTGAAAAGAATTAATTCATCTACAACATGTTTCTCTTTTGATTCTTCTAACTTTATTTAAAAGAACTAAAAAGTTCTATTAGTCAAAATGGCCTAAAGTTGCTTGCGTGTTTTTTAGTGGTCAAACCCTTTTGATGAATCTATTGAGAGCTGGAAAAAAAGTTGATGGAAAATGTTGATGCACGTAATTAAGAGGTTTTGAAGAACAAAATCATATATATCTCTAAAGAATGTATTCAGTTTGAGCTAGAAATTAATCAGAGAAGGGCAGTGATCAGATAGCTGCACTAAATCTTTCTTCCTCACTTTGTCACACGCATCTCACAATGCACCCACACCAGTCAACGTTTGATGGCTGCTAAAAGTTGAATGACTTCGTCCACCCATCAATTTGACCCCATCGAAAAGCCTAGAGAGTTATCGAAGTTATCCCAGAGCCCAAAGCCTTGAGAATGATGAGCTAATTAACCAGCAATAATGCGGCTTTACGCGATCTCAATGACGTCTCCTCCAACTCGGCAACTCATGCGCGAGAGTCTCACAGACGCTGCGATGGGGACAAAAACTAATTTTGAGGTCACCGTCCTGCCCTTTGGCATTTCCGGATAGTCCTTCTGGACTAAATTATTGAAGAGAAAACCACCAACCAATAAGGAAGGCATATTAGCTCTAACTAATGCTGGAATTTGGGGGAACAAGAAGCCAAATCAGGCTTTGACTTTCTAAAAGAAGAAAAGTATATATGCTGATGGTCGGCAACTGCTGCAAGGAAGAGAGAGAGGATGCCGAAGTCCTCGATGACGTCGAGTACGCTAGCTGTTGCTAGCGGCATGGCAGACAAGCAATGAGGAAGACAATGCAGCGCAGCCGTAATACCGGGTTCTCTACAAAGAACAAGAATAAGATCGAAAATCAGGTTCTTTGTAAAGAATAAGAACAAGAAAGGTTGTGGTATTACAGTGACTATGAGGATATGTATGGGTGTATGTTTAGTCCCACATCAAATATACACTAAATATTTATATAGGGCCAAAAAACTCAAATAATATCTTCCGACTAGTCTATTTGGATGAGATTCTAGATTGTGACAAATAAAATCAGAGCGGATTTGGCCCATGACTTATATGAACTAGGGGGCACAGCAATACAAGTCCACTGGAGCTAACCATAAGCCAATCATAGTGCTTGTAATTAGATTTGAAGAAATTTGAACTTTTAGCCTGGTGAGGATGCTAGGGTTTAAACAAGAGAAGTGTGTGAGGATCCGTGCGGACGTGTGTATTAGTCCTACATCAGCTATACATTGGGTAAAACTTGGATGCTTATACAGGGCCTAGGAACCTAAATAATACCTTCCGGCTGGTCTTTTTAGATGAGTTCCTCGGTTATAACATTGCTATAGCATTGGAGAGAACTGGTGGGATTAATTGAGTTAATTTGTTTGCTATTATGATCTAGGTACATAGCTGAGATGGGGGTTTGTTATTCTACAAACCTGATCCATTGTTCTCTTTTCCTCTTTCTTACATCATTATTTCATAGATAATGAAATGGTGGTGGTGGTGCTATCGCTTTTGCATGCATAACTCACACGTAAAACTTAATCAATTTATCATGACAATATTATTACGACTAGCATGGACTAGCTGAATATTTTTGTTCACCGGAAGAAGAGGTCAACATATCTCATTAATTAAAATATGAAATCATGACCAAGTAAGTTTTCTTGAGGCCTAATGAAAATTTTAAATAATTTAGGTAATGGCATGCCAAATTTTTGCTGTCTCTAATAATACTCTCCAACTAATCAGCTGCTTCATTTGCTTTTATATCAATGAAAAAAATTTTACCAGCTTGGTAAGTCGTCATTTTTCTAATCACATCCTTTAAGTTTATGGCCATTACAGATATATATCTCAGGGACATGCGAAGTACGCATCAACAGATGTTAAGTCATCACCAGGATCCTTTATCAATGTGAGCAGGGCCGGCCCGACCCTTAGGCGAGATAGGCGGTCGCCTAAGGCCTCGGGCCGAAGCAAGGCCCACCGCAGAGAAATACGAGCTACAGTAAAATTTTAAATTTTCTTGCTACAGTGCTACGGCTACTTTCCGCACTGCACTGCAAGAGGCTACTTCCATTAGACCATGGGCTACTTGCCTACTTCCCATCGCACCAAGGCACCAGAGGCTGAAAAGACGTGGGAAACAGTCTGAAAAGTAGAGGTCTCTTGGCCTCTCCTAGCCCCCCTCTCTCTCTCTTCCCTTCGAGGGAAGAAGAGAGCTTTTTTTTTTGGTAAAAGGAAGAAGAGAGCTTGGAAAACCAATGAAATCCTAACTTTAATCCCGTCCATCAAACCCTAGTCTCCTCGTAACCCCTTCGATTCTCCTTTTCCGATCTCGATCCGGTGATCTCTTCTGTAGAAAGGGTTTCTTCTCTGTGATCTCGAGCCTCCCCTCGATCCCTTCGCGCTCTCCTCTAGACCCCGTGCATCTGATCTTGCTCCTTTTCTCCAAGATCGGAGCCATGGCAATTCACATCACCATCTCCTACTCCAACTACCTGGCCCAGTCCCTCGCCGCCTCCGCTGCCCTCCGCTGCGGCCAGTGCCTCCTATTCTGTGACGTCGTCGATCGCAGCCCCCTCGGCCTCTTTGCCTGCCACCGCCGTTCCGACAATGATTATCCCCCCCCCCCTCGGTTGCCAATCGATCTAGGACTTCCGATTGGTCCAAGACCCCGGCTTCCCAGTTCTCCTCCTTGTCATCCTTCTCGAAGGACTCCTCGGTGAATGATCGCTGCGTGCCGAATATGACTGTTGGGTTGCTCTCTGTCAAAGTTTCCGGTTCTGGCTCGTCGACGTCTGCAGCCCGGGCCACAGTGGTACCGCCCTCGGGCTCAGGCTGGCTGAAATCGGGTGGATTCGCAAATCTCTGCAACAAATATGGGTATAAATTTTTTCCTTTTTCTCTTCTCTCTTTTTTGAATTTTAATTTGTGATCTATTGTTTTGTTTGATCTTTTTTAGTCCTGAGAATCTTGAAGTGTCTAGCTTTTCCTTTAAGTAGTATTTAGAGGTGGCTTTTGTTTCTTTGTTGGATTTGATGGAAAGTTTGGATTTGGGGGGTGGGGATTTCAGGTTTTGTTGTTCTGACTTCTGAGGTACAAGATCTTATGGCTTGCGTTTTTTCTCTTGTAGTGTTTGTTGGGCGGAAGATTATGTGGAGATACTGATAATGTTATTGGTTTCTTGGTATACTAGTTGTCTGAATTTATGATTTTTGTAGCTGCGTATTCTTTGTTGTATTATGAATTTCTAATCTGTTTTACTCTAGATAATCTTTTTTCAATATGTTTAGGGCTGTTATGTAGGCCTATATGATTAATTTTTACCTCTTCAAAATTTTGAAATGCACAAGCGTTTTCTGAAATTATCACCACATATTATGCAAGGTTCTCTTTCCATATGTGCTTCATGTTTGGATACTTTTTGAGCCGAGCATTCTGTTCTTGCTATGGGCTTTATCAAATTTACTTTATGACATGTTACATTCTTATGTTGTTGTATATGAGCAGTTAATTTATTTTTTAAGACATTTGATAATTTTAATTTCCATATGTTCTTGCTATGAACTTTTTTTAATGGTGTATATTATTCAATGCGCTATTTGCGGCGCCTTTATTGTGAATGCATCGCTTCAAAGTTCTCATTTGGATTGCTTGACAACGGTGGAGTTTAGTGTATTAGCTGCCTGAAGAATTCAGAAATTTCCTTCGTAAGATTTTATACAATATATATAGTTTCATTTATATGCTTACATAACATGTGCATGCATACATTCATATTCACTTAAGCACTCAAAATATTTGATTAGTAAATTTGCATCTCAAAAAGCTAAATGAATTATTTTTAAATAAATTTTTAAAGTATTTTGCATTTATTAAATTTTTTTTATTATTTAAAAAAAGGCCTCTTTTAGTGAGTTTGCCTTAGGCCTCTAAATACATTGGGCCGCCCCTGAATGTGAGCTGGCCTACGGGAGAGTAGGCATGATCAACACAAAATTTTTTTATCAATCTACTAAGTCAACATTATCTAATACAAACTCTAAATTCATACTTTTATGGCTAACACAAATGTTTAGCAGGCATGTGGCGTGCACGTAAGCTCACGGCGAGTCTTCACCACGATACTTTTATCAATGTGAACTGACCTTCAGAAAAGTGAAAGGCAACAGCAGTTATCGGCTATCAATGATTGAAGTATTTAATAAAGGCCACTGACCATTCAAAATTAATTAAAAAAAGTAGAATCTGATGTACTCTGAAGTCGTTCTGTGCATATAAGAGAACTTTCAAAGACGTTAGGGGCCGAAGAAGTTTAAGCCATCTTAAGACCTGTTACTGTATACATGCATGTTTTTGATTGGGACCTTATTTGTTTATTATTACTCCGTACTTTGTCCTTTGGCATTTGCAGAAAGCTCCTTAGGAGTAGGGAGTATGCCATTCAATTGTAAACTCTCTCCCTCAAGCAAAGGAAGACCTAGTTTCAATGCATTAGATGTTAGGGATTTGGGGTGACAGAGAGGCTGTAAATGTTTTGAGAAATTGCAGTAAGGTTACTATAACATCATTGATATGAGTGGAATTGGTATGGATTACGTTAATGTGCCTAATTATTAATCTCTTTTACATTGTCGGAATTCTTTTATTAGTTTGATTTTCTCTTTTATTACATATACACTATTAGTTTCTGTATCAATGAAAATGACTAGTTTGATTTTCTATCCTATGCCATTCCAATGGGTCTTGCCCTAGCTCAGCTAGGTTCGTTATCAAGCTGAGCTCAAACAGTTCACAAAAATAAATAAATAAATAAAAACCCTTTAATGGATTCAGTGAAAATTTGAAATGTCTCAAGAATTTTGTATATATATACCGGTGAATTTAGTTATATCTCGGTCACCTGTTCAAGATAACTATTTGTATATGCCACTCTTTATTAAATAAATATAGCTTAAAATAAATATTTATTTGATAGGCAATAGTTAAAATAAATATATAGTTTTCTCTCAACAAAAGAAAATGTATTACCTACTTATCATTTATTTATATTTAGGATTTGATAGAGAGACTCAAGCCTCCTCTAGCTCAGTTTGTTTACTAATCGTGAAAGCTCTTTTTTAAGCCAAACACAAACTTCTCGCATATAATTTGATATGTGACAGTCTTATATGTAATATTTTAATTGCCACTTTTCAATACCATCATATTAAGTTAAAGATAAATCAATTTTGCCTCTTCAGTCATAGAAAAGTCATTTTTTTAGTACTAGAATATTATATTTTCATGTGACACATTTAAAAAAAAAATGAATAATTGTAATCCCATCTCATATATGATCCTCCCCATTCCCCTCCTATATCTCTGCTCCTAGATCAAAGCCATCCAAATAAAAATATTTGTTGTGGACTTCCATCAAAATTAGTAATATGATAAGTCATTTGGACTATAACCATTCATATCAAGTATTCGAACTAAAAGTACAGTCTAATCATCAAGAATGAGATTACGGTCAACCAAGTATGATAATTAATTTAAAGGACTAATTAAACTATTGTCTAGACTCCCACCCATTATATGCTCCTTGTGTTTGAGAAATTGTGATCCCGCCCTTAATGATTAATTTTGTTATCTTAGATGATGGCTATTTTGATCTCAGTTTCAACATATAATTTTGTTAATTATTTTAAATGGATGGCTATGGTCTAAAAGATCATCATACCATTTTTTTTTTTTTTGGATAGCATTCTTAGAGAATTAGAATACAACAAATTACTTAAAATATTCATGGATTTTATAACTTATTCTCAGACCATTCAAAATATATTTCCAAATTACAAGTACGATATTATGTAATAAGATTGCTTGTGATGGGTGCGGCTCGGTTGTTTCCGCTCAGATTAGGCTGCATAGGTGGCAGTTGTTCATTGGACAACATTTGTGTATCTCCCATCCAACGAGGAAAATTAGAAATTGAGAGAGAACAGCGCCTTAACGCCGCTTAATAAATTAAAATACCGCTGCTCGCTCTCCGTTACTAGCGGGACCTACCTCTAGTAGCCAATTAGAGCTCACCAGCTGTGCGGGTCGGAAACCGCTGAGCCGTGTTGTTCTTTATGCAATTATTTATTGTTCTTGTGACTTTTTTTTTTTTTTGGCCCTACCCCCATCCTCTAAACGTTGGCCCTCTCCCAAATAGAGAGATGCCAAACTAGTGGAGCCATCACTGGTTGGTCACTTCCATCCTCGATTTACCATTAATAAAAATATAAATAAATTTTATATTAAGTAAATTATATATTTTTTTTAAAATTTATATTTATTATATTTATATCTAATAATTTATAAAATTTATATTTGTATTTAATTAAATTAACGGCAATAATGAAATAGTTTATCTCATGTAAAAAGTCAAAATTATCTTTAGATGGAAAGATTGATGCATATATTTTTTTTATATCCTTGAATGGTTGTTATGCCACTTAAAATTATTTTAATTATTTTTGAATTTTTTCATGATATGATATTTGGATCTCATTTAATGTTAACGGTTTAACTACGTTCTATTAAGTTATAGGTTAAAAGTGTCGCATAAAAATAAATTTGAGAAATATAAGTTTATGTTTTTTTAAATTATTAGATGTATATATAATTTATCGTTAATCTTAATATATATTTTTTGTAATTTATCTCCTTATATTTTTTATGACTTTTCTTTGTACACATGCAACTTCGAAGTCTGTAACTCTTGCCAAGGATTGCTGAGTGCCCAACTTGAGATTATGTTCGGATTTGTGAAAAAAAATGAATACATTTTACGGCCAAAATTGGTCAAGTCCCCATCACCGTCCACCTTAATTCAGAGTGAGCGGATGAGCCGCTGAGCCCCCGAATTGAATGCCAACCTAACCAAATATGCAAAGATTTCCAGTATCCGAGCTAGCTTTTTCCAACTACGAGCCGACAACCATCGAGATCTAACCACGGATCCTACATGCGACTCGTGGCACGAGATGAAAGTGAGGCAGGTGAGGATGATGTCTAGAGTTAAGACCGGGCAGGTTCGTCGCACCGCCCGGTGGGTGCTTCGATGGGAGTTGTGGCCTCGTAGTCTCGCGCCACGATGCATAAGCTTAGATTTGGGTTGACTTTTGTTATCCGTCCTTTTGGCAAAAAGGTCAACCAACCAAGATAAATTATGATAGCTAGCTAACTGGTTTTACAAAAGAAAGCATGGGCACTGGAAATAGCCCCATGGAGGGCTGATATGCTGCAAGCAAAGCATTGAGGAAAACGATTTAGAAATTATCTGCTTGATAAGGAAGCTTACTAGAAAGATCATGTAATCAATTAATGTGTTGCTTTTCTATTACTCCGCTAAATGAAAATATAATCTTCACATTATTTTTTTCTAAGATTGAAAAAAAAATTAAGATTTAGAAGTTTTGTTCTATCATCATGAAGCCAAAGTCAACACTATAAAATGAAATAAAATGTATTTGGTTTGTATTAATATTCTTCCATGCATGTGCTTCAAAAACTTACACTATGTGGCATCTAAGTCATGATATGATCCGTCAAAATTGATTTTTTTTTTTTGGATACTACTCAGTACTTAGTAGTGCTATAATGCTGTGAATAAAGAAAAGATCTTTTTTCTTTCAAATGTGTGAAGCTTGATATATATTGCTGCTCCTTCCCTATCAATTTTAGCTTTTGGGATCAATTTATTAATCAGCAAATTATCAAAGCTCGGTTAGTGTGGGATACTTTGTTATCCTATCCACTGTTAGCTTAAATTTTTAAAATCAATTTGTTAACTAATAAATTATAACAATACAAACCAAAAAAAAAAACTCTATATATGGAGCACCATTATATGGTAAATGTACTTACCAGGGCACAAACCTCAATGCGGTAATGCTTAATCCTATTACAGTCTCTACTTAAGAATAAGATGAACGTCGAGTCTTGGAGTATTCTGGCTAGCCAAACATGAGATAGCTTCCAATTGCCCATCAAAATTGTAATGCACCATATGTAGCAGAAAATGCTTTAACTGGGGCACTCATACTTAATAGTTACCCAACAAAAAATATCTAGATTAATATATAATATTTACTTGGCAATTCAGCATTCAACCATTTTTTGTGGATCAAACCAATTCTTACAAGTTGCATCAATATCGTAATGCCATGCAGCAAAGGAAATTAATTTTTGGTGTGCATGAAATAGGTGCCTCATGCAGCAATGATAGCAACTCTTCACCCAAATTAGTCGTGGAGCAGGCTCGGATTCAAGCGGCAGAGGTCACTCGTACTTGTTCTTCGGATGGGCTTTTAAGAGCTCGGGGCACCTAGGGCTCTAATTCTGCTCTTGTAGTATGTCGGATACTGTTTTTTACCAGTGAGCCTTCATCTTCGAGTTTTCTCAAGATCAACTTCGCTGGATACGTACTTGATGGTGGCAGGAGAGGTGGTGTTAGCCTCGTCATCAGAGGTCCAGACTCCAGGATGGTTACTGCATGGCTATATATTTTGCCCACAACTAGATTAGTTGGCAGCTTTCAAACTCTCAACAGTGGGTTTGACAACGCCAGATGAAGCTGGTAGTAAAGTGGACACGAGTATCCCCACCTGCCTGGTCCGGAAGAGCAGCAAAAGAGGAGGGCCCTCAACTCACAACTGGTGTTCACGCCAAGTCCACCAAGTTTGCTCACTGTCAATGAGCTGTGGCATCCCTCGCTGGCCGGTCTTCACGGGTCTATTTAAGACCCATTCCAAGCTCTTTTAATCCCACCTCCCTCCCTGCACTACAAAACAAAGAGGCACTACGAGCCACCAGTGCTGCCTCAAATGTCTACTCTTCTCACCATGGCCTTTCTCTTCCTAATACTACTGTCTCCTCTGGGGCTCGGAGTCACCGGAAATTCCTCGGCGTGGGTTGCAACCACGATGAGGCCATTGAATCCAAAGCATGGGGAGTATGTCACGCTGCAAACTCGACCCCATGACAAGCATCGATTCTTTCGCAGCAGGGAGGTCATCAGGGGTTGCAAGCCAAGGGGTTTCCGGCCGCCACCCTCGGCCCCAAGCCGGTACGTCAACTATCATGCTCTCGGGTCCATGCTGTGCAACACCGGGGGACATCACAAGCCATGAAGCATCTCCAAGGTGTTGTGAGAGGAATCCTATACTGTATACGTTTCTTCATTTAGATGTATTTTAGTATATATTATTATTATTATTATCCAGAGGGCTTGAGATGATGATGGGTGATGCAAGTCTTCTTTAATTTGCTATAACAAAGATGTTATACTACTTCTGCATCAAAATAATAGAAAAAAGAGTCCTACTTCACGTAGGAATACATATATACATGGCATGTCGACTGAATGAATGATGGAGTCTCTCTATACAAGTTGCCCAAGGTTTCCAATTGATTAAAGAATATTAACGCAAACACAGTTGATGCACAAGTTATATACCCACCTCGTGTGTGATCTGAAAAAAAGAGGGGTTTGGATCTCGATCCGTTTCTTTAAAAGTATCACGGGCAAGGCAAAGTTCCAACCTGCTCTACGTTGCGCTGAAAAAATCTGAACGGATTGTTGGCCAGAAACGGTGAAGCAATAAATGGTGGACTGTGTCATAAATGCGCATATGCTAATGGAAGCTTGTCGTTGAATTTTATGGCACAACCAGGAGAAATATATGGGTCTCTAGGCTGTTTTCTTGGCAAAGATTTGCTCGTACAAATAGCAGATAGATATTCAAATTTAGCTCGCCGATGAAATAAAAAGCAAAAGCTAGCCAAACTTAGCTTGGATTTATACATTTAAATGCTAAACTTAAGTTCCCAAGGCATGTCTTCCAAGGACAAAGCCTGAATCACCGTTGGGAAGGGTAAAAAGGAGATCCATGCTTTTTTTCTCTTTTTTTTTTTTTCTTTTTTTGCTATGACGGATATACCATATATATCTGAAATTAGTAAGTCAGAATACGAAAAATTCTGGAACGAAGGTAGCAAGGCCACACCGACCGCCCACAGCATTTCACCAAAGTGATCGGCTACAAACGATGCAAACCAGCCTACTTCTCTATTCGCCTCGCGATAAATATAACTTGCCTTGAATATGGTGCACTTCCGCCATATATCTAGAAATAATGGGTGTCTATGCGCCTCCGAGTTTTGCCTACAAATCCAATTGATGACAATGGCCGAGTTGCCCTCTAGATAGATGAAATTCATCTCCAAACAAGATCTCGCATAACTGATCTCTGCTCAAGCCGCCCTTAGCTCTGCTCTAAGGGGAGAGGTGTCATAGATTCATGCTCTTCAAGGATTAATATAGAAAATGGTATATCATCTACAACCCTCATACCCTAAAAGATGCAAGAAAAATTACAAACCTCTTCGGTGTGAAGGGGGCAAAGTAAATATAGCCCAACAGATGGGACTTTGGTTGATGTATTAGGATCTTCTACGAAAGATGTCGGTATCATGTTCCGTAGAGGCACTCTAACATATTAAGTGAAGCCATGTTTGGATGCTGATTAAAGGATAGATAACATAAAGTTATTGGTTAATCAGCCAAACTCCGCTTAAAAAAGTGGATAAATTTATTTGGCAGAAGAGAGAAAAATGTACATCCTTTTTTCACTTGAATTTTTTTTTTTCCAGAAGAAGGTGAAATAAATTTAACTACTCAAAACTCTCTTTTGCCTCTAGTTTTTCACTTTCCCACATTTTTGTCCCACTAATTATGGGAGCAACAATGAATAAAGTTATTCATCGGTTAGTTTGTGAGCCTCTGTGTCTAGATGCTAATTAGAGGGTGAATAACATAAGGTTATCAAGCTAACCAATCAAACACCAATCTAAAAAGCACAAAAAACACCTATTCAGTCAATCAGCAAAAAAAGTAGATAACCGGGGCAGAATTATTTCAAGGGAGAGAATGAAATAACTTTAACAACCCCTTGGTTCCCTAATTTCTCTACCACTTTTATCGGCAGGCAAGATCTTTCACTATTTCTTTACTACCATCAATTTTTGTGTGATGGTATTAAATAGTCAGTGGTGAGTATCAACCAAACATTGAACAACTTTATTCCCTATTTAGTTGGTTAAGGGTGAATATTTAGCTGGTTACCAATGGTTAAAGTTATTTAGAGGGTGATTAACTATTTAGCATCCAAGCACAATCTTAGAGAGTGAATACCAATAATTGAATATATTCAAGCGGTAATTAGCTATTCTACATCCAAATGCAGCATAAATGTTATAAAATGGCTAGTATTCATAGTTGTGAATCACATGCAAGTGCATAGCCAACCTTAAATCTTCCAGTGTTTCGAAGCTTTTTCAGGAAGAGGGGATAGGGGGGATTGCTGTTCAAGGAGAGGATGTCTACTAGTTAAATCTGATCGGCCACAAAGAGCTGGATTTTGACCTATGTCTTGGTGGATAAGGTTAGAGTTGAAATCAATCAACCCTAGATATATATTTCTAGATTTATTAACATATGAAATTCCAAATCTGTCTAATTACATCTTTGTCACCTACAAACACATCGATGTGAATGAAATCCAACATCCAAAATGAAATAAAATTGGTAGAGCTAAATTTAAAGAGGGAGCATTGTTACACATGGGATAGTTGTGATTGAGAGTCCTGAGATTCTCATCCACATTCTAATTATCTCATTGTCCATTTATATTGCAATCATAATACATATTGTAACATACACGTTTCCAAGAGAGACACCATGCATGGGACCTATTTTGACCAAGCCATCCACTATGCCCAAATTAGTGGCCTTACATTGTTTATTTTCCCCCTTTCATCTTTGCTTGAAGATTGCGGTTTAAGAAAACACTTCTCTTCTGGATGGTAACCTTCTATAAACTGATTCAAAGACTTATCAAGTATCAAAAAACAAATTCATTTAATGCACTATTCAAAATCCTTAATACAAGAATATTAGGTTGGAGATAATGATGAAAATCGACTTGTGAATGAATTTTCTGCCTTTTGCCTTCTTCTTTTTCTTCCTCCTCCTCCTCATCATCATCATCATCATTATTATTGAAGCAAAGGGGGGAAAAGCCCTTCCCAAACCATAAATGAGCACCCCAAGTCATTTACTTCATCATCATCATTTTCTTCTTCTTCTCTTCTTCTTCATCATCGAACAAAAGGGGAAAAGAGCCCTCCCCAAACCATAAATGAGCACTCCAAGTCATTTCCTTCATCAAAAAAGAGTATGCAGCAAGTGATTTGGACATTTAGTTACTCTAAAGTAGCTTAAAATTTTGGTTGGCTGAGCCTCACTTCATCTCAAAAAAAAGACTCTTGAAAGTGGCTTCAAGTGACCCGAAATGAGCTCCCGAGAAAAACCGGCTCAAGAATGTAGGAAGCCAGATTGTTACCCACATACAAGCCAAAAAAATCTTTTCACGGTCTAAGCCCACCATCTACAGATGAGTTCCAGTTATGGGCCTCTCTAGCCCAGTAATACATTTGCTTGTGCTGTTCATAAGAACAGGTAATCTGATAAAATCTCCCATTTTGAGTCTGACCAAGAGATTTGACCACTCTAAGCAATTGGAAATCATACCAAACTGCTCAAGTTTGGGTCCATACCAGGTTCAATTTTAACAATCTAGGATAGAGCAACAGCATTCTGTGATTGGCTTTCTTTCTTTTTTTTTCTCTGGAGAAATTGAACATGCTTTATTCTCACTCCGAAAAAAGCTGAAAGCTACAATCTCTAGTTGTTGAATTATTTCTAAAATTTATGCAAAGGCTGGGAATATTGAAATTTTTATGGAGTGAATTAATAACTTTCAGATCAACCAGAACCAAGCCTCTCTAATTTTTTTTATCCTTGAGGGAAAAAACTTTCTAATTACTGTACCAACAAAATTAGAACTTTATTTCTGAGGTCTGCGTGCAACTTGGCTGGGCGTGATCTCCGTCTACTTACCTGCTCCGTTAATACTTGAGAAAAGGTGGATAGAAGCGAAGGAGATGGAAAAATAAAAAATAAAAAGTGGGAAGCGGAGGAGCGCACCTGCATATGCCCATCCTGAAAGTAAAATTAGCTATTAAATTCTTGCCACGGTCATAATTGGGTTTAAAAGGTCTTCATGGACTGGGTCGTGCATGCCCAAAAGTTTGAGGGCCCATCCAAGAAAGAAAGCGAGGCCCAACCGTGACCCGGGATCCGACACACTAGACCTCAGCGCGACAATTGAGCCAAAGGCCATATCTCAAGTGAGACAACTTCATAGGCCCACCCTCTGATGGCGATTGGGTTACAATGATTAGGTCTGCCGGTGTCGATTAACACATATCACTACCATTTTCCCAGTAGGATACATTCAGTTTCGTGATCGGATTCGGAATCGAAATAGATTGAATGGTCAGGATGGCCATATTTCCTAATATGTTTGATTCGTGACCGGGAATGAGATATGAATACTTGAGGGAGAGTTGGAATTGAATTTTGAGAGATTGGGATATTCTTGTTCCTCCTTAAAATCTAAATAGGAATAAGACTCCCCCTAACCAAACTGCTGGAATGGAAGTTACTTATTCTCATTCTCATTTTAAAAGTCCAACTCCCTCCAACCAAATATGCTCTTAGTTTAAACCAATCCAAGTTTTAATTGATCATCGACACGTACGCAATTTTGTTCGCTGATAACCCTTGTCGTACCTAAAACGAAAACTAGCTAGCCATGAGAAAAGTGAATATTGTAGGGTGGTTGTGATTGAATGTTGCTTATGTGACTTTTCTTCGGAGGACGCCTCTTTAATATTTTTGTTCCATGTCTCTTGTCCTGACTCGTTTCGCACCTCTAGCTAACTAGTATGTATTTATGCTTATCAACAATAGGTGGAGCAAATACACCCTAACCTACTATGATTCAATACGTGCCAAACCCATATAAACTCACACGTACGCTGCATGTTTGACCCCATTTGAGACCCTTGCATTCATTCAGGAAATCTAGCAGGGACAATCTTAAGCCTGGTTTTTTGAGTTATTTAAACTAGTTTACGGAATTCTTGACCACTTAATTATAGGCCTATATAACATCTGAGAACTGTGAGCAAAACAATTTTGCACTTTATTGAATAGTTTATTATTTGTTCGATCACAAACATAATAGATGTTTATATCAGCATACCAATTAAGTTTAACAGTCTATTTGAGATGTATGCTTCTTGGCTGCACTAATTAACAAGAACGTTAAGTTTTCGATATAATGCAAAGGCCAATTTGAGCATTTGCATCATGAGGCAGTCCTATTTTCTCATTAGTACTTGGAGCCTCGGTTAAGAGGAGAGCAATCTAGCTACTTTTCTAAAGGCATTGGAGCCTTCTAAAAAAATTCCGAAATCGTTGCACACTAGATCGTGCCGCTAATGTTAGCAGTTTTTCAGAGAAGGCACTGCAAAAAACTATACTATATTCACTAGGCCTCAGGGAATTGGATTCCTTCCTTCTTTGTCCATCATACTTAAAATTTCGAAAGGAAGCATTGATGTTGCCAATCTTGTCTTGAATGGACCACTTGTATGCCAGGTCTTTCATATCTATCATGCTTAGTTATTAGGCTAAAAGATTGTCACAGTTACTACCTTTAGCTTTTGTGATGATTTACTATGTTTGTCGATTTCGAGAAGATTCCTTTGAAGGGAAAACTATGTTCATGTCTCTTGGATTCTATTTGTAGTTCTTAGTTTCTTGTATTTCCTGAACATGTAGAAGAAATGGTTACAAGATACAGACTATATTATAATTCAGTAGTGAAGCCTTTCCTAGTTCGATCAAATGATATTTCTTAGGATAATGGCATATGCAATGGTTACGGATCCTCAAAGTATAAATAACCTAAATTAAACCAATTGAAGTTTAAAAAAAATTATATTATACACAAGTTTCAAGTCCAGCGAACAGAATCAAATTGTCAATGTCTGTGGCAATTGATACGGTGAAAATTGATGGTTGATCATGTATACATCAGTATGTGCCAAACCAGCAGATAGCATTGTCCCAAATGTTTCCTAAAAAATTAAAATGATATTAAATCACAGATTGATAAGCAAGATTATTACACTTCTAAAATCCCATTTTACTGTAGAAGATTGCTGAAAAGGTCATAACTCAGCCCAAAGTTTTTCCCTCTATGAAGACCCGCTTGGGCTGGCCATGCAAGTAGGCATGCGTGCACTCACGCATGCATGCACGTATGGGCATGCATGCGCGCACAAACGCATACAGAAAAAGGGATTGGTTAAGCCTCGATCGTAATTCATATTTTAGTATAGGTTCCAGAAACAAACACAAGATGAAGCCCAAGCCAGCTTGCCGACACACCAGTGGACAGAGGGCGAATTGAGCTGGATTCCAGAACCCAGGTGAGACAGACTTTAAGACTCTTATATAATGGTTACCTAAAAATAGTCTAACCAATGAATTATTCTTATTCCCTGCATATCAAAAGGATCATTCCCCACATATCATGGTTCCGTCCTGGCCTGGCACAGCCCAAAAGAAAGAAGCATGGAGCAAGTAAAGACCCAAGCCCCATCTGACGTTCTATTAAGTCCAAAACCACAAACCGGGAGATGATCATCAAAACCAAAAAAGCTAGCCACACCTGGACCCACACCCTAATTAATGACTGGCCCGGGCCCCCTCGATTTCTAGTAGCAACTGGTTGCAGTAGAGCCTCCACCTTGGGTTATGGTGTGGAGGACTCGCACCATTCCGGCAAGGACAAGGTGGGGGAATAAAAGAAACCCTCGAGTCTCTCACTCAGCACCGGCAGATGTCATAGAAAAACCACCATCTCTCCCTTTCTCTCTTATCTCCAGCTCCCACACTTCCTCCTCAGTTCAAGTGGCAAACTTAGGGCGTGAAGAGAGGGGAAAGGGAAAGGTGGCAATGGCCAAAAGAGAGAAGAGCTTACAGTGCTGCTCGTTTAGCCGGAGGTGCCGGCTGTTGGTGAGGGAGCAAAGGGCCAGATTCTACATACTCCGCCGGTGCATCGTGATGCTAGTTTGCTGGAGTGATCGCGGTGACCCTTGACAACTCTGCGATAGGAGTATATAGATACATGGTAGTACACTGCTTGATCTGAATAAAAAGCTTTGTTATTGGAAAATGTAGGTCATTTTAAGATGTAAGTCGATATATATTTTATGAGAGACATTATGAATGGATTACTTATGGATCTTTGTATGCGTTTAGCTTTGTTTTAAGTGTTAGTCTTAGTCATATGGTGCTTTTAAGATGATGGTGTGATGAAATATGGTGATTTAGCTGGCCTTTTGCTGATCCAGTACTCATCCTTCAAGAAGGGAATGAGAAAGATTCTCTTTCCAAAAAACGAATGTTACTTTTTTCCTTTTTACCATATCTTAGTGAGAAAGATGTAAAGTATTAGGAGCTATCTTTTTCTTGAAAGAAGTAGTGAATCTTTTTTCCTTCATTAATTAGTGATCTGAGATCTGGTTCTTTGTGCGTCATAGGTGTTTCTTGGTTTGGGCGAGTTATGGTGCCCTTTGGCCTTCACTTCATGTACCTCATAAAATGCTTTCGTTTATTTAGTTTTTAATATTTAGATAAAAAATTATGCCATTTTGTGGACATCATATTTTCTCCCTAGATAATATTCTTTTAGTTTTGATATCTGTGGTCATTTGAAGTGTTATTTATTTAGATCTTTTTGAACATGATGCATTCAAACTGTCTAATTTTTCTTACGACTGAGCTTTGGTCGCATGCTAGCCACTAAATTAAGAAAGGAACTGCACCAATTATTTAGGCTTTTTTCAAGCGGGTAAGTGGAGTCCAAGTTCTGATATCACTTTTAAACAACTTTTGATTAAGATGGTTATATATCTATATTTATATATCTTCAAAGAAGTGACAGTAGTTCCTCTCTCTCTCTCCAACACCCCCCTTCCCCCCCCCCCCCCGGGCTCCTCCAAAGAGAGCACTTCATTAGTGTCCTCCCTCCCCCAAACCCCAAAAAAAAGCCAAAAAAAAGGAAAGAAAAACCAAGTTTGCAGCAACCACAGGGTACCATCATAATAGAACAACACATGCACACCATCTTTTCCCAAAGTATCGATAGAGTACATACTTGAAAAAAGGGCAAAGCTGTTGGATCACATCCATAAATAGTGAGGGGGAATCGTCCGCTTCCATTTCATGGATTGGCCACTTTGCTGCACTACTAAGTCTGGTGAAAGAGATTGTAATCTTTGTGCATGGAGAGATGACTAAACAGCAGGCATTTTGAAACGGGCTCAAAAGTGAGCCAGGAGAAGCCACCACAAATTTATAGTAATTGGTAATTCTGTGTAATGTTGAATTATTGGCAGGTGTACCCTTAAGTTGTCAAAGACTTCACTGCTACGTATTGCATGATTTGAGTGTTGGCGGGCACCATCTCCAGTGCCCAGAATGATTGGACTCGAATGATCAATGTGTCTTCACAGTAATATATATGCTGGTGGAGTGCACACTGAGATTTTCCATGAATCCTCATAGCGTAACTATTGATGATTGCCCCTTCAAAAAAAATAAAATAGAAATAGTGATGACCATGAGTAATTAATCAGAATATATACAATTCTATATATAGTTTAATTAAACTAGAATTCTGAAAAAAATTTGTGGTAATGCATCAGATATACAGAAAATTTTAGGAATCTTGAGCTCATAATTGACATTTGGGATTCTTTCTCTGCTAACAAGCTTCGCGCGACAGAACTGTTGTTAGAGTTGGTGTTGAATCAAATTCATGAAAAACATTTATATATAGCTCTAAAAGATTGTTAGATGGATACTGCCATTACCATTGATAAATGGTCATGCATGATACAATCTTGATGGCGTGGGATATTATATATATCTCAAAAAGAAAAATGCCTTTATGTGATCAGAAAAAAGAAAGGATTTGGCCATTTTGTCGAGTGTTGCAGAAAGCCATTATCTGTGATCAGCAGCAGCCATAATAAGAGCCAAGATTATCATCATGAAATTGACAATGAAGTTCATGGTCTAATTGGTTGTTGTTTAGTTTCTATCATTTATCATGGAGTTTGTCAAAATTTTGATGAGATTGGTACCTAAGGTATGAATAGCAATTCTTGATCTTCTATGGTTAAACCGATTAGCATATATAGTCAATATTGTGATAAAACTAAATTTGCCCAGTCAGAATATTAAGCCCTCAACAAATGTAACATAAAATGCCTTCAGAAATTAGTCCTTTAAATATTGCCTGCGTATTTGCTTATGGATCGATCCTCTAATCTTCCCTTTCCCACTTCATATTAGTTTCCCTTCGAACATTGTAGATACTTAATTGCTCATTTCATGAGACTGAAAAATGTCAACATAAGATGGATTAAGAAAAGTTGCCTTGCCGCATAACTTTGGCACCAACTTTTGAGGATTGTTGTCAAGTTGAAAATGAATTATTAATGATCATGCATATATCCTACTTTAATTAATAATGGGAACCATACACATGCATGGATTCTACTTCGACTAAGGTTATGATTGCCACAATTGCATTACTCTTAGTCTAAAAAAAGAGAAAGGTTTACCACATTTATAGAGATCAATAAACTGAAAAAGACTTTGCATGCATACCTTTTGTTACCAAATGAGAGGACACAATTCATTAAGGGCAAGAGAGTATCTATTCCTCTCCAGTTCAAAACCAACAGTGAAGTATCCAAATGAGGCATCTAATTGTTGATGGCGATGTATACCGAAAAAAAGTGTAAAAACCAAAAATTGCATATTGTTTGTGTCTCTAACTTATGCATCACATGGGGTTACAAATTTATAGTTAAAATGATGGAAGTTTATAATAGTGTGGCAAAAAAAGTAACTTGGTGAGCTTTAAGAGGAAGATTGTATATAAATGATATTATTGAAATAATTGGGAGATATATATACTCCAAGGTATTAACAATTGTTAGGAGTTGCTACAGTACAATAAATAATTTTAGTTATAATAAGCATATATCAAGGATTGCCACTAAGTTTGTGTTATCTTGTATTAATTTTGGATGAATTCATACATAATATTGAAGAGATATACCATGGTAAGGAAGGAAAACTTTAAAGGACAAGAGATTACAAATTAATAGAATAAATATAAAGCTTTTAAAATACAATTTTGATGAGAATAGAAATGAAGATGTAATTATTAATCAAGATTGATAACAAGAGATACACAAAATGATTGATTTTATTATTTAGGATCTATTATACAAAATAATAGAGAGACAGATTAATATATATATATATATGAACGATATAATATATATACATAATATAATATTATATATATAATATAATATAATTAGAGTTGATTGGATGAAATAGAGAGATGTATCTGAAATATAATGTGATGGGCATACATATTGAAGATATAAGAGAAAATTTTATGATAACACTAAGGCTTGCAATGTTGCATTGCTTAGAGTCCTAGAAAATAAAGAAAGTAAGCAAAATTAGATTGAATATGGTAAAATTAGAAAGGATAGACTTAAAAATGAATAAATTAAAGAACCTGTAAGAGTTGCGCAACTTAATAACAAAATGATGAAAAATCAATTGATATGGTTTGGACACGTATAGTGAATATTTGAAGATGTTCTTATAAAAATATATGCTTTAGTTTGTGTTGAAAATTGTAAGAAAAAATTTTACTCAGTGAATGAGATATAGAGAAACTTGGAACAACATCAGAGATGATCCTAAATAGGATTACTCAATGAATGAGAGTTTAAAAAGCCCGCCATAAATAGTTAGTAAAAAGCTAGATGATTGTGATTATGACATATGCATAATATGTATATGTATATGTATGTATGTATATATGTATGTGTGTGAATGTATGTGTGTATGTGTATATATATATGTGTGTGTGTATGTATGTATGTATCAAGGTACGTTGTCTCGATACTGAGCTCTGTACCAATACCATCCTATTACTATGTCGATGCGTCCGATACAAACACTAATTCAGTGTACCGAATATCAGTACTCCTTGTACTACGTACTAGTCTCGAAATAATACTACACAGTACACTCTGTACCATTCGGTTTGGTATGATATGGTGTACCTTGGCATACATGAGAAAGATATAGATAGGAGCAGATATCTAATCTTCTCAAATTTAAAATCAATAACAGGATATCTGAAATAAATATCCATATTATTGATCATGAGTTGTACCGCTAAAATACAGAAACTAAAAATTATTTTTTTGGGATAGCCTCTAACTTGTGTGTCAAGTAGGTGCAAAATTGAATGGTTAAAATAATAAGAGACTATATTTTTTTCTATGATCTAAGCATTAAAATTTATTAATTTTCAATCTATATATATTTTGACATGTATAGATCATAATCAATAAGATGGATTCTTAGTTTAAATACTTTGTTATGTAGTTTTGCATAGTGCAAAATAAAAATTATTTGTTTTCGTATGCATATTATGCATAAGCTAGGGACCAAGAAGATATGTGAATTTGGTTTCTAGATATTTTTAGTAGTATTGATCATGGTCAATTGTATGATTCTTTAATTTAAATACCTGTCTTTTGATTTTGAACTCAAGATGAATCAATATCCTCTCCTCTTAAGAGAATGTATGAGTGCATGTGTGTAAGTATGTATGTATGCATTTATGTATGTATGTATGTATGTATGTATGTATGTATGTATGTATGTATGTATGTATGTATGTATGTATGTATGTATGTATGTATGTATGTTTGTGTGTATGTGTGTATGTATGAATGTACGTATGTATAGAATTATTTATTATGTGTATATAAACTAGAATGATTCTGAGAGCTTTTAGATTTGAATGCTTTCCAATAGAGATAAAATGAACATCAACACTATTGATCATGATATATGATATGTAAAATAGCTAGAAACAAAAAGTCATGAATTTTTTACATCTTTTCTCATGATATATGATGTATAGTCCATATGAACTATGGCTCAAGTCGCTTTAAAAAAAAAAAAAGGAAAAAGAAAGAAAGAAAAGAAAAAAGATTTTAACAAGACATTTCGGTGCAAGTTTTTAACATCTAATGCTTGATTTACACAATCTTATATTTGAGCTCTTTAGATTTCACATCAAGTTGCTATATGAAGTTGAATTCTGTTGTCTTATTGCTTATCTTCAAAGGCCTATTTGACATTTATAGTATTAAACTTGATTTTTTTCCTAAGCTCCAACTCCCCTCTTTTTTTCGTTCGAATAAAAAAAAAGGCTTGAAATATAATTACCTAGGTCCTTACAAGCAGGGATAGTACACCATCTAAGACTCAAACCTAGAACCTATGGTGCTAAGGGACGGGTATGACCAAGTGAGGAGACCCCCAGTTTATAAGAGCTCTTATCATAGAAATACTACTATACTTCAATTTTGGGATTTATTTTTGGTTTTTTTTTTTTACAATCAAATTGTAAAATGGCTCTGAGCCGTAATAATATCTCAACTGATAATACACAACATATCATTATTTGTGAATGCAAGTTATTTCTAAAAAATAAATAAATAAGAGGAAAAGAAACAAGAAAGAAAAGAGAATATGGTTCCAAGTTTACTAATATACAACCCCTCTAAATGCACAAGAAGGGAGCGAAAAAAAAAAAAACTAAAATATTCCTTATTGATGTAAAGAGATCGTTTTCCCAAAGTTCTAAATAGTCCATATTTTGGTGTTTGATCAGCCCTTATGATCACCACCATGACTTCAAACAATGAATTTATAAATTTATAACCCACTCAATCATGATGCTATTCATGCTTTCTCTTTACCAAAACTAGCATTATTTAAATGGGATATCTTGGAAGCATTTACATGTTTCTTCAACCATGGGCAGATATCCGTGCACTCAACGCAATGAATATGGTTGAAATCCATTCACTAGCAAGTCAACTAAATGATGACCAAGATTCTCCTTATAAGCAAAGATATAAGGTCATGTCTACAGTTTTTGATATGATGTTCAAGAGCTCCTCACTCCAAAACCATTAAAGTAAGTTGTGTTTGTTAGAGTATCTTGGTTAAGAGGTTTTATACAATTGAATTTTCAAGCAACCAGGAGGTTGTAAGACTATCTATATAACCGTACAAAAGACTTTTGAAAGGGTTGAATTATTTTTTCCTTCAACATTTACTTTGAGACGTCCATTCCTCTTCCTAAGTCTTCAGCAAGCTCAAAGTTTGAATGTTCTGTCATCTTCTTTTCATAATTGTCTGAATCATCAAAAGAATAATTGACATAGACCAAAAGTTTTATGAGCTACCAACCATGCACCCACTGCAGGACTAAATCTCAATCATATCCCTTTTGCTTGGGTCCTTAGCAATTAAAATTACTGGGCCCCTAACTATTGGTACTTAATTTGTTCTATTATGTTAACTTCAAACCTCAAAATTATGGCTTCAAATCAAAAGACAAAATCTTAATATCGAACAACATTGGAAAAAATTCTATTTAACTTCATCAAGGATTGGCTCATGAGGGCAATCTTTATAGTTATTGGAAGTGGGTGGTGCTCAATAAGAACCACCAAAGTCTATCAACTCTTTTCAATTATACACTCGAGGCAGAATGTGTGCATGTTTAAACAAATGCAGAGCAAACTAATTGCAAAACCTTGGATACCCAAATTCACAATAGTAGGGTACATATGGCACAACAAGCCATCGGCAATATTTCTTTATGAAATCTTAACCTCAATACCGTAGATACTTCTGTCCCTAGGTCCACTACCATCAAGTACCACGAGATGACTCTCCAAGGATTGCAAGAAAAGGTGAAACATATGCTGCAAGAATCCATTTAGATGGCTGATAATTTGGCAAAAACTAGGTCCAAAAAAGATTGTTCCTTGTCCATATTTTCTGTCTATAAAAGACCGAATGAACGTGCAACGAGTTGATGAGCACTTAAACTAAAAATTCATCACCCTAGAGTATATGTACACTGTTTAAGAAGCCATTTAGTTGATTCATATGGCTAAATCTTGGTACAAAGAAGATTGCACTTGATCATGTACCCTTTCTAAAGGCTGGTTACTCAATAATTGCATAACAAGTTGATAACCTTAAACTTAGAACTCATCATCCTAGAGAGAGTGTGTGCGTGTGATTTTTTTCACTACAATTATTAATAATTTGGAGAAAGCCATGGTTATTAGAGGAGTTTGAAACATGAAGCCGCTGCTCATGTGGAGTTTTGAGAGTTCTGAGGTATGGAGGGAAAGTAGGATTTGTCCCTGTCGTTCACGCGGTTTGATAGCAACGGGAGAGGGGAAACCGACAGCGGGAATCCATGGGAGTGGGTGAGTCAAAAAGTACGGCTCGCGGCTCATCAGGGTTGCCGCCCGTGCGGGAGATGTGGGGCCCCACCACCCCACCACCCCTCCTGTCATTCACTCACTTTGAGAGACAAATTAATCCATTAAAAAAAAATTCAAGTTTCCTGTTGCTAGATTTCATTAAACATGAAAGAAGAAAAGGCCAAATAAATAATTTTCTGCCCATCGAAAATAATATTTTTATCAAAATAGGATATTACAATAAAAAGTTTTAGAGAGCAAAGAAATAGTTAAATTATGTTATAATTATGTTATAAAGTTGAAACTTAATTAGTTTCCACTCGAGCTAATGTATTAAAAATTTATTAAGCTAATATATTAAAACCTTTATTACTTTTTTATGATATTTCAGTGTTAACATTAAAGTTTGTCTATGCTCGCCCTGTGTGATAGGATGTTAGGTTGAATTGCTTCAAAGTTGGATATTTTCTAAAGCAGAGGTCTTCCACACGTGCGCCTTGTATGAGGGGACACCATTGGTCCAATTCACCTGATATTTGAAAGGACGCATTCAAGACTCATATGATGACAGGTAGATATTAAAGCCATTGGGTCATTATTGATTCCACCAATAATAATCATTAATGATTTGAGTTAGTGCATGCTTTCCTATCATTAGAATGAGTTTATCAATTATTCTGGGGATGGCAATTCAAAGAACAACAGGTGCAGAAGGAATTTTGGTGCCTCCGCATTATAGGAGGACTAATAATTGAGGAGGTAATGGAGATAAAGGATTCAGAGTAAAATTAAAGTGGTAGTACCTGAAAGGAAGGTTATAATGGTTTATTTATGAAGATGTGGTAAGTTGGTTGTTAGGATATCAATGAAAGGATGGAAATTGGCCTGGCCCAGGCACTCTACTACTTGATCCTAAAAGTCAAAAGTGAAACTGGTTACTTTCTCTTCCTTATAAAACTAATACTCTTGACCTTCATTTATTCATAGTAACTACATGTTTCGAATAGGATTCTTTACAATGCGACTTTTACCTGCAGAGTATGGTATCATTGTCGATAATCGCCACGTCATTCATCTTGGAGACAGACGACGACTCTGCTTCATTTCTGTGACATACTATATATCACACTGAAAATGTCTGAATATGTTTTCGAGATAACTAAAATACTGTCCATCTTCAAAATGAATGATGTAACGGCTATCCACGGTGGTACAGGATTATACAGTGCAAAAGTTGCACAATAAAAGATCCAAACTCACATGTGTCTTGCAACTGGTTGATGTAGCAAAAGAAAAGAAAAAAAAATTGTTATCATGAGAGCAAGATTGTATAGAAGTCCTGAATTTGTCACCACAAACTTCATGCACAAAGATCAATCACGAGCATATTCAGCTAGATCATGCAAATTCAACATTTAATAGCACTCGCATTGAAGGGAGATGGCACTACTTTGGTGTTGCTTCCACAAGCATATAGCTAACAAGCTTTGCTTCAAAGTGGCATAGATAGTAAAGTCTAGCAATATAGAGTTCCACACCAAAGCTACCAAAGTCTCGAGGAATATATACAATGGTGAGAATTTAGACATTAAACTAGCTTAGTACAATGTAGCACTGTAAAAGCACACGTGGGGGAGGTAACAAAGTAAAAGCAGAGACGGTGGTGGCTTTCCTTCAGGGACGCCAAGATCCACACGATCTCCTGCCCTTTACTCCTTTACAAGTCAAGGGGCAAACTATGGGCGTGGGACCCGCCTTTTAATAGGGTCATAAATGGACGCCGCGTGGAGTTCGATGAACGGCACGTGTGGGTGGGGCTGACACGTCGAAATTATGGCGCTACGTTGTCCCGTCAATTGGGCGGCATCACCTCCTCTCTCTCTCTCTCTCTCTAATCCAAGGACGGGCCTTTTCAAACGCGACCCACCCGGCGCCTACCTTGCACGTGGAGCCACTGCTTTTGTGGGTCCCCCTTCCTCAGACTGACCCACGCGTGCACACACTCCCTCCCCGTCACGAGTGAAAGCGTACAGCACGAACACCGGAATTCGAGATGGGCAAGCTGGATGCTTACAAACTCCGGCGTTTGCAGAGATTTTGCTAAAATAAGGAAGAACGGGAAGTTAACTCTTAGATTTTAATCAATAAAATAAAAATGCTAAAGGTCTCTTCATCGGTTTTGATTGGTTAGATAGTACTAAAAATCCCAATTAAAATCATCTACCTACTGCAGCAATTCCCAACCGCCACTTATATAATGGCTGACCGAGGAAGTAGATCGAGAGTAGGAATGGTAATCAGGTTGGACCAAAAATTTATTAACCCAAATTCGATTTGTTTATTAGTTAGATCAAAAATTCAGCTAAAACTGACAAGTTTATTAAATAGATAACTTAATCCGATCCATATGACCTATTTATTAAACAAATCAAGTCAGGTTATACGAGTTAAGTAGGTTTTTACAAATTAAATAAATTTAAATGGGTTACATAGATGAAACGGGCCAGGTTAAATAGAACAGAAATAAGTTAAGCAAGTTTTAAATGAATTAAACAAATCATAAACATGTTAAATAATTCGAATATGATCCGACCTAATTATTATATAGGTCAAATTAAGTTAAATAGGTCAAAGGTCTAAACTTAAACACAACTCATTTATTAAATAGGTTTAGATAGGATGACCCATTTATGATCCAAACTTATTTATGTCAAATCTGAATCTACTTAAAACGGAATATTTGTAGACCGGATTGACGGATCGGGTTATAAATTAGCACTCCTAATGAAGAGGTGATAGCGGTACTTTTAACAAAAACAATAAGATATGTAATGAATAGATTATTCGAATGATTGAGATGAATTTCTTGATTTTGAGTTCCATTTAATTACTAGCATGTTAATATGCTTAGATTTTCAAAATATAAAAATTCATTTATTACTTAAATCAAAAATAATTTCTAAATGAAGGTGTCAATTAGTTAAATTAGCAAATTCTATAACAAAAAATTAATGTAGTTTGCAAGTTATTGAGAGTTGATACCAATATCCTGGATTCATGTCTTGAACTCCTCTAATTTTCAAAGAAAAGAGGGGTGCTAAATCTTTGTAGACGAGCATGTAGGATTGTAGGTCTTCACCATCTATGCATATCATGAACCAAACCCTCCAGTTCTGCTATACAAGACTTCTTTTATTTTCACAAGGAACTAATAAATAAGAGGAACTAGGTGCAATCTATGTTATAGCTAAGCAATACAAGTCATGAACAGGTGCATGTGCTTTAAGCACACATCTACCACTCGCCCATGATTTTGATTTGATCGCCAATGATGAGGGCAGGATCCTTTTTGGTTTAGCACTTGGGAGGACCTAGCTGCTTGGTCTTTATTAAGGTATCAAAACCTAAGGACGTAGCAGCTTGGTCCTTATTAAGGTTTCATAACCTACAATCAGTCTTCAAGTCTCTCATAAGCTAAACCAGAGTTAGACCTCCTACCTCCTACCTCCTACCTACCGAGATGAGCATGTAAAAGATTTTGATAGCTTCATCATAATTAATTACTTTGAAGTTAAATTTTAAGAGCAGTGTCAAAAGGGTACTGTCTGTCCACTTAACTAGAAATATAACTGTTGTTTATGTATAACAACAATATTCACCCTTAAGCTACACAACTTGGATACTAGTGGAAGGCTCCAAAATAGCCTTGGAATTGGACTAAACTAAAAATTAATAAAGAAAATAAGAATCTTGATAAGCTTTTAACCAAAGCTAAGAGAAAGATATAAGAGTTTGTTTTTCTTTATTAGAATTATTTTCTTGCACCGAAACGGTTGCAGAAGGTCACAAATTTCCTGCTCCTGATTCAGAAAACTAGCTCATAACAAAGCATCAACGTTGGTACAACTGGAAAAAATGACACGAGGGTTCATCTGCCATGTGAGGATAGAGGCAAAACTAGGGTTTTCTATGCCTAACAAGCCAAAGCATGATCACTGCCGACTGTTTGAGAATATATGTTGCTAATGTTGTGGTTAATGATTTTTGAAAGAAATCCTAGATTTCATCACTTTCTAGCTGAATTTCAAATGGCAACGGTTTAGTGAGACAAGTTACAACAACGAAAAGAAAATGCAGCCAGATCAGCAACAACCCAAAATAAAATAACAAGATAGTTCCACAACAGCTGTTTGATTTTTCTATGTTTCCAGTTCATAAGAAGTGGTAATTGCATCATAATTCAGCTTTTATGAATTTGGAAGCCCAACTAGTAGTCTTATATGGGGCATCAATGCATGAAATCATCATGGAGTGATAATTAAATGCATCATAATCCAGCTTTTATTAATTAGAAAGCCTGCTGGTAGTCTCATGCAAGGCCTCAATGCATGAATTCAGCATGATATGGAGTCAGATGGTACTGGAGGTAGGCAGCAGCCACAGTGTCATGATGCTCGGGAGAAATGGGGAGTTTGAGTGCAATCAGCAGAAGATCTTAGAAATACAAACTGGAACCTAAATCAACTTTAAAACTTAAGCCGTTAAATTTTGGTCCCCATCATCTATATCAATCAATCTACCTCCCACTAGTTATCCCAAATTTTGGAACTAAATCTCAAACGTGATCTTTAATATTCCTGCCTTTTAGGTGTGAACCAATTTAATTCCCTATGGATTCCAATCCGCTATTACTTTACAATGAAGCCTTGCATCCACATGTTACTGCTCCAGCCCAAGAGCCTACTTTTCGAGCGCCACATTACACTTCACCTAGAATATTACCATTTCAATCCAAGAGTTCTATACTCCAAGAAACTTTTGCAAATGTTTGCTCTTCCAAGAACCATTCTCGAGCCCATGTTCAACCCCACCTTCTTGCTCCATCGAATCCACTTGCCGCAATGTGGCGGATTCTACCAATGCATGTATTACTGTTCTCTGCAAGAGCAATCAACCAATTCTGAATCTCTGATGCTTTATAGCTCCAAGAGTTATCCAGGATCATCATCCATCAACTTGGTTATTACTTGTTCAAGAGAAACGAGGAATTCAAGTCCAACCAAAAGAAGACTTTGCTATACAAGTTAGAGTTAAAATCAACTTACAACTTCTGTTATGTTTTAGACTCAACCATCTATCTCAATCCATCTCCATGTGGGACTAAACCTCACATACGACCCTCAAAACATATCCAAATTACAGTATTTTGTTGAGGCTGCAGTTTTCTGAAAATAGAACTAGTGCTGCTGCTTTTTCCTTGGAGAAAAAGAGAGCTAGCAGAAGGCGTAATTATTCATGTCAAAATTAAATACTTGTGATGCCCCATCAATGACAGAACCAGACTAGTTAGGCAGACTTTTCATAATGCTGCCTGCTATTCCAAAATGGAAGAAAGTCCGAATGCTGTTTTGTTGAATTACTGCTTCCTGGTAATAAACATTACAGAATAGCTGGAGATGTTGTGTAGTGTAGTGGATGAGGGCTATTGAAACCCCAAAAGTGAGATAGAAATTAATCAAAATCAAGTTATGGCCAAAATAAAGTTAACCGCGGCGAAAAAATTATTATTCCCCACCTTGTCCTGACTAATCGCACAACCAAACGCAGCCTAAATCACACAGATAGACGACAGAGGCAGTAACACAAGCAGCCTGGCGATTCCACATACAGACTAGGGTTTCTAGTACAAAACCCAAGGACCTTGATAAAGCATCATCCATCCAGCCCATGAACTCACCTGGATTAGCAGATACCTCCAGTGCATTAAATTTCAAAACTAAAGAAATTTAGAGTTACTTTGCAACTTATTTGCCTCAAAAGTTGTCCACACAGTTAAAGATATGTTGAAGTGTATGTGATTAAGGTTCATGAGGAAAAAAACATCTTGAGCTCTTCCTATGAGTTTTTCATTAAGAACTACATAGAATCCAAAAGGGTATCTTTAGTCTATAGCTAAACAAAGAAGGCTACCTGAAAATATCCAGATAAATATACCAGAATAATGTGTTACAACGCATGGTCATCAACTAATTGTATAAATCATCATCATCAGCCCCAGCGGTTGCAGATGCAAATAGGTCAGAGCCAGCAGTCCCAGCTTCAGTTTCAGACCGTTCTGTGAAGCGGAAATCACTACCAAAGCCCCTTGATTGCTGCAAAGTCTGCGCAAAAGCCTGATATTTCCGAATGTCAGCATCACTGACACTTCTGCGAGCATACTTCATCGACTCTTCAAAATGAGCAGGGACGATTTCTGGTACTTCATCAGCTTCATCTTCCTCCATGGCTTCAGGATTGTGGCTTCTCCTCCTTTCTCTTTCAATATCCTGCATGCCAAAATAAGTGAATTAGTTTTCCTTGCGTATAATCTTGTATGCTCAATGCGTTGCAAAATTAACAAATTAGAAATTGAAATATTTAAGAAATGGAATGGCCAGAGAGACTCTGCCCAGGAATCATGGAGATGGTGTTGCATTCTGAGAACAAATAAACTACTAACCCTCAAATTATTTTGTAATCGCCACAATAATTTATAAAGATAGCCCAATTGAATTTGATTGCTGAGAAAAACAATTTTGAGTTATTTAATTTGCTTCAATCAACAGTGGATTTATGAACAACCCACTTGAGACAGTAGGTTACTAAGACAATACAGGTGCATGACAATTAATTAACAGGATGAGATTGAAAGAAAGAAAAAAAAAAAGGCTATCAATGTATATAAAACACAGCCAAGGTGAAGTCATAAATGTCTCAACAAGAACAATGATTAATTTCTGAGCTTGTCTGAAATGTGTATGATGGGAAGTGCAAGCTTCTGAGATTTTGCAAGAAGTGCATGACATGTCATGCAAGCTTCTTGCAATTTGCAGTTCTCCACCAAGCCATCCATACATTTCCTCTACATATATAAGTACAAAACAGAGTGGCTAAATGAGAAGAGGGCAAACATAAACACATTTGCAATTTATTATATACCAAAAACAAAATTGATACAGGACTCAAAGAAAGAAACTGACCTTCTCGATGTTTTCTCTGATAGCGTACTTGCAAGCTCGCTGGCAAATTTCTGTAATATCTGCACCACTAAATCCGTTAGTGTACTTGGCAAGAGCCCCCAGGTCAACATCTTTAGACACTGGGGACTTCCTCAGGCAAGCCTTGAATATTTGGTAGCGAGAGGCTTCATCAGGCAGAGGAATATAAATTAACTGGTCCAGACGACCTGGCCTAAGCAATGCTGGATCTATAATGTCAGGCCTGTTAGTTGCTCCAATAATAAATACAGTTTTCTTGGCACTCATGCCATCCATCTCTGTAAGGAGCTGATTAAGAACCCTGTCACCAGCACCTCCTCCATCACCAACACTGCTACCTCTCTGCAACAGAAAGTAAACAGTAATTATGTAAATAGAACAAGCATTAAAGAAAAAAAAGAGCGGGGAAAAACAAGTGACCTGCAGAAGTATGACCAACCTGAGTTGCAATGGAGTCAAGCTCATCAAAAAAGAGGACACATGGTGCAGATTGACGAGCCTTGTCAAAGATTTCACGTACATTTGCTTCACTCTCACCAAACCACATGGTAAGCAGTTCAGGACCCTTGACACTGATAAAGTTTGCTTGGCATTCATTAGCAATTGCCTTAGCCAACAAGGTCTTCCCACAACCCGGAGGTCCATAGAACAACACTCCCTTGGAGGGAGACATTCCAAACTTCTCAAACTTCTCGGGATGCTCAACTGGATATTGAACAGTCTATATGCATGGAACACAAGAATAGGAAGGTTGGTCAGCAACTCTGAAGCTTTCAGGGGGGAAGAAAAAGGAAAAATTACAACAAATCACTACCTCTTGCAGCTCCCTCTTGACATTCTCAAGCCCACCAATGTCATCCCAAGAAACATTGGGCACTTCAACAACCTGTACATCAATCATCAAATTAGGTTGAAAAATATATTAGGTTTGAAAGCATTCAATTTTTCAACCTAGTACAGCTTTTAGGAGTATTTAGTGCCAAATGTGGGGGAACTAGAAGCATGTCACTTACAGTTTCACGAAGTGCAGATGGATTGCTGGTTCCAAGAGCGGTCCTAAAATGTTCATTAGTAACTGCCATAGAGTTGAGAATCTCAGCATCTATAGATTCATCCTCCAGATCAATGATGTCCATCTTTTCACGTATGCACTGAAGGGCAGCTTCAGTACAAAGAGCAGCCAGATCAGCACCAACATACCCATGAGTGTCTTTAGCAATTCTTTCTAAATCGACCTACAAGGTATGAACAAATTCATCCATTTAAAGATTTTCGGAAATGTGTGAAGAATCAAAATTGTGTTTGTTTTTATTTTGTTATGGGGGGAGTGGGAGAGAAAAGAATAGGATTATAGTCGGAAGGATAATGGTCAAAGATTTAATTACGTCTTCCGCTAGCTTCATGTTTTTTGTATGAATACGAAGGACCTCCAGACGTCCAACTTCATCAGGCACACCAATGTCAATCTCCCTGTCAAATCTTCCGAACCTCCTAAGAGCTGGATCAATACTATTAGGCCGATTAGTAGCCCCAATAACAATCACATGTGCACGGGATTTCAACCCATCCATTAATGTCAAGAGCTGAGAAACAATGCGCCTTTCAACTTCTCCATGAGTTTTTTCCCGTTTGGGAGCAATTGAATCAATCTCATCAATAAAAATGATTGACGGTGCATTCTTCTCTGCTTCTTCAAAAGCCTTCCTCAGATTGCTCTCACTTTCACCAGCTAGTTTTGACATGATCTCAGGGCCATTGATACAGAAGAAAAAAGCACCTGTCTCATTCGCGACTGCTTTGGCTATCAGTGTCTTTCCAGAACCAGGTGGTCCATACAGCAGTATACCTTTTGGTGGCTTGACACCAATAGACTTGAATAGCTGGGGGTGTCTTAAAGGAAGTTCTACTAGTTCTCTAATCTGAGCCATTTGTTTTCGTACTCCACCCACATCATCATACCCCACCTCATCCAGTCTATCTTCATCCTCCCTTTTCACAGGCTCCCCCTCACAGAAGATCTCCGTGTCTGGAGCAACAACACAGTATTCAGGAGGGTCCGTTTCAATCACCTTGAATTCAACACTCCTCATCCCTCCCCTAACAAGGAACAGATCCCCTTTCCTTACAGGACGATATGCCTCAAGGAAATAAGCTGCAAAAGATCCAGGAAATGAAAGAATTATGATTTGAAATTAGAAAGCACACAACAGCATGTTTTGGATGCAAAACGTGCTCCACAAATTAATCAAGAATACCTTCAAAATAAAAGAAGTTCTTATCAAAAACCAACATAGCCAATAGGATCTTTTCATGCCAAACAACTAACATGACAAGATATTGCAACTTTTCAACAGGATAGCACTAGAACACAAAAACCACAACATGTATTATAAATGTCATTAAGCATTTCATTCAGCATAGAATAAAGCAAAGTATTTGGCTGAACCATACAAAATCATCACTAAAGTAAAACAAACAATATATTGGCAAGGGATTCAAGAATGCCTTAAAATTATTTTGTCAAGATGTAATTGTCAAGAACAACAAAGGCCAAATGCAGGAGAACCTGAAACACCATGAGCTATCCATAAGATTTGATGAGTAAGATGAATTCCTGTCGTATTTTTTTTTTCTTTTTTTTCTGTTTTAATTTTACTTGTTAATCTTCCAAACCATACCAATGTTGCTACAGAGCTCTCAGGAGAAGGAATACTCGAGCATTGTACTAAGCTTTAACATTAATTCAAGCTTGAACTTGAACTGAGAAACATCTGAACTTTAACCATGCTTGACACAAGCTTGAATTGATTTCAGCTTCATTCATGGTTGTCAATCAAGAAAGCTAGTGTCTAGGTCAGCTTGCAAATAAGCTCAAATGAGGCTCGATGAAATAACAAATGAGCCACACTTAATCTCAAATTTCAAGCCAGATCAGTTTGAAAATAAGCTAGAATATAATTTCAAGCCAAAACTGATCAGACCTAGGCACAGTCAAAAGATTGGCTCAACTATATCACTGTCCTAGCCTCAAGTATTCTATGATTGAACCGACATGCTTGGTCCAAGTCTGACCAAGATGTAGTAGAACATGGGCTAGCTCAAATATCACAACCAAGCAAAAATTGAACATCAATAGTATACACATGTTATACTACATATGGTGAGAACTAAGCAATGGCCTCGGAAAAATCACAAAACGAAGCCCAAATAGAACTTCAGTTAGGCACCATATTAGGCATCAAACCTCAGCAGAAAGGCCAAACTTGTTTTATATTATATATTCTCAAAGCTAAGTTACTGCATTCACAAAACTACAGGATCAAGCCGAATTATAGTTTTACTTAGGCATAATTTTCAGGGCAAATTCAGCACAACAGAAAACATATGAAGACCCAAATTACTTTATACATAGGCTTGACTAAAGCAATACATAAGCTAGACTAGCACAAAGATTTGTGGATATTCAATTGATACAAAATGGCAAGCTTTAGGCTGCAGGCAGCAGAGGAGATTTTCCAGGTAGCAACAGCTTAAATTATGAAGAACAGCTGATACTCATAAAGCAACAAATAAAATTTCCAGTTTGCTGCATAAATCTACCGAGCAGATGAACCAATTAGGTAGGTAGCAGATAACACACAAAAACCAACAGAAGCAGACCTAAGATTGATATATTAGATGTATAAACATGGAATGCACAGGCAACCAGGTGTCCTACTAGAACTGTTACTCAACTATATGAAAGGATGTAGTACATAAAGACAAAAATAACAACATCACAGGAAAGAAAAATATGGTCAAGCATGTAGGATGGAAATGCAGACAGAGTTTCTATGGTAACGCATGTTTATAAAGATATGCCAAAGCAATATACAGAAGCATTTATGCTTCCCAAGCCATTTACCATGAGCACCATATCACCACAGTTATTGAATCGAAGTGTCAAACCTCATCTACAAAGTCTCTGTTCGAAATTTGGAACTTCAAAAGATCAATGCAAACACGGCAAATTATGTCATTTTAGTTTCAAAAAAAGAAGACAAGATCATAGGCCCCAAGTGTGAAAAGAAAATCAGGGAAAAGCAGCTCTCCATTAAACTTCCAGCTAATTCATCAAGCTAAACACCTTTCCAACCAGGTGAGCCAATATAGATCAGTTACAGGGTAATGAACATGTGTTCCAGGGAGAACAATTTCGTCTCACACACCACAAACACGCAAAAAAAATAAATAAATAAAATAAAATCCAGGAGCTTCTTGCTGATAGAGCACCTTTGGTGAAGCAGAAACTTTGGCAGAGTCTGGACCACCTAAGATATTTTTCAGTCCCTATTGCACAATAGGACCTTTAGGTCACAATGGCCCATGCTACAAGTAGTATACCCAATTAAAAAGAACTCCACACAACAGATCAATCCCTAAAAGAAAGACCTAGCATTAACTAAACATAAAAAAGTACTTAGTTGGGATAGAAAAAAGGGAAGATAAAACAAAAAAAGAATTCACTAGTAAAGAGGCACTGCTCAGCCATGAAAGGTGCATCTTTAGTGGCTTAACCCCAAGCTTTAGTGCTGCCTCATACAATTGATCGTGAAACCAAGTTAGGGTGTCTTTGTTGAATTTTCTTCTCCATTTATATGATAAAATATGGAGAGGCATTGTCGCACTCTTCGAGAAAATACTGAGGAGGATGTATAACAATTCCATCATAGAAGTATGTTGGTTTTATAACCTAAAATACTTAAGAAATAAGTGGCCGTATTAATGTTCTGTCTTCCTTTGCTTTATCCTATTCATTTTATTTAATTAGAGATCTTCTGAGAAAATTCTTCTTATAGATTGGAGACTTCACCGATGCAGCAATATCTGAAAACAAAAAACTTGAAGAAAAAATCTCCGTGCAGAGTTTTATTTTATGAATTCACATATAAAAGAATCCCAATCTCAAATCTTCATGAACTTGTTCACATAATTTAACTCGAATGAATATGTCCCACTTTCACATGTAGTAGAGATAAATGAGAATTCGATGTTTTGACTAACCAGAATGCTGCAGCACCAATTGATCATCAAGTGCTGGCCATGCATGTGTCACACGGGGCCAACATCATTGCTAGGTATGAGTCGGCATGCCACTCAAATATGCTTTTAGAAATTTGATAATAAGGAACATTAAATATTTTTTTTCCTTATTTCAGCACAATGTGGTGCAGGTACCAACACAAAACAGCATGATATAGCATTTAACATCTTGGCCTATGGATTTTTATCAAATCCTTCATATGCAATAACAGATAAGTTTAACTAATTACCCCATACTTTAGTTATTGAAAAAACCTTTACTTGGAAGTTAAACTCAAGACCTTAATAGCAGTGCCAAACTTGACATCCAACAGCAATATAATTATAGGTTAACGATTTGAAGTGTACAAGGTGTGACCATGTCCAACCATTCAAGAAACTAAAAAGTTTGAAATATTTCAACTGACATTGATAGGAACAAAATACAGCAACTACACCCATATGCATAGAACACCAAAAAGCATCACATCAAACATCAACAGTTCGTCAATTTATGGTATATAGATTTACAAACCTAGTTTGGAAAAAACTGATAATGAAAGAAGGCAGATGCCATAGCTGCAGAATAAAACCAATTTCTGCATAAAAATTACTAAATGGCAAACAATCAAGAATAAGGGGGAAAAGGATCCAATCTGACGATATACAACAATCATCTTCAAGTTAAGATCAGGTTGTTGGCAGCAGAATAGTTTTGGAAAAGCAAAAAATTCTGATTTACTGGAAAAATAACATGAATTGATTGACAACAGTTAGAATCAAGGTCGGCAGAACCATTCCAAACTGCCCAGTTCGGGGCGTCCCGAGCCATACCGGCGGCGGACTAGAACGGTTCCGGCAAAGAAACCGAGACGCCGTCGCTGAAGAAGGAGAAGGAGAAGAAAAGAGAGAGAGAGCAGGGGAGGAAGGGAGAGGGAGAGGGAGGGAGGCCGGCGGAGGCTGGCGCTGGTGCAGGTGGCAGAGGCCGTGGCCAACCCCTATTTCGAAACAAGGGTCCAACCGCAGCCTCCGCCACCTGCACCTCCACCGGCCTTCCTCCCTCTCCCTCTCCCTCCCTCACCCGCTTGCTCTCTCCCTTTTCCTCTCTCCCACAATCTCTTGTATCGGTACAGGCCTGACACGGCACGGCGTGGGTCCGTACCGACTCGTGCCGCCAGGCAACTGATACGTGCCCGGTACCGGTACAACAGACCCTGATAAGAACCATTACTTCTATTCATCATAGAGCACAAATACTTGCCAAACAAATCAAAACAACCATTTCTAGGATGTTTCAATCCACCTATAAAAAATGAAAAGCTCATAACTCAAATATGACATTTGTTCATAAGTTCTCACGACTGCAAAAATATATGCAAGAATAGAATTAGTATCACAATAGATATTTTCCAACAATGAGTCTCAAATTTGAAACTCAATATATCAATTTTCGAAAAAAATGGCTGCCTTCACCTCTAGGTGCCCGCATTAACGTTGCCATGTGTACTTCCCAAGCTAACAACATCTTATCTGAGCAGTTATGTTTCTTTTTCTCAATAATTTTTTTAGATTTTTGTATTTATTAGGTCTTTTTTTTTGGGCCACCATGACATCTAGGGACCGCCTACACAATAGGCAGCCTCCATGCTATGCATCTATCACTTACACTCGTTGTGAATATTGCAGCCATACATTCTTCTGTGGACCCTTCCAGTTAAAAGTTTCAAAAACTTACTGCTGAACACTTGACTAATCAGGAAGCAGCAATATTAATAACTATACACATTTCTAAACCAAGATTCAAGTGGAACTCATGAATAAGGATCTCAAATATCACCGACCATAGATGCATGGAAAGTATGCTTCATAATCACCAGTTTTCTTGTCATCTTCAATTACTACATTTCATTCTTCTCAAGCATTCACTAGACTAGAACAAGATTTAAGCAATCTAGAGGAGGGCAAACTATCATCTATAAGAGATATACTAGACATTCTACCTAATTTTCTTGCAGTTTAATTTAAGCTCAATTACTACTAGTATCCAAACTGAAAAGGTGAGAATGTCCAACTCTCATTGAAATACTACGCGGTGACCTAAGAAAATGCTATATGGAGACAACCTACTATACATAGAATGGACAAATGAATTCACACTAATCAAAGAATCGACCACAGCAACTTGAACCTATTCCCTTTAGGTTTGAAAACTCGGTCTCTGTTTCTTTCCAGATGAACAATATGAGTTCCAAAATCATTAGTTCCACTAATTTTCAGCAGTTTAAAGTCTAGATTCATACCAGAAAATGTCAGGTATAGGGGAAACCAAAAACAATAGATATAGATGAAATAAATCAATATAGATAAATTATGCATACATTTAATGTATATTTTATCATTTAAGACTTTTGTATATGTCATTTTTTTTGGTTGATGGTTATGTCATGTCAATGGTAACATATTGCAGCATCAAAGAAGTTTGTTTTAAATACTAAAATTTTAAGAAATGTACAGAGTGTGCATACTGGTTTATTGTTGAGTGGCACTGTGACATCTAAGCATAAAAAAATGTCTTCCAAGATGATAGCACATATGCGAAACTTTATTTTCCTCCAATTTGGAAATCTAACAACGCAATAATCCCAAACTTCTGACATCTAAAATCTAATTCTAAGCTAGATAAGGTGTTTCCAATATTTAAAGAAACAAAGAAGTGACAAAAGATTAGCATAAGAGCCTTATATGTAACACATTTGACCCAATAAGTTAGTTTCAGATGAAACTATCACAGCAAAGTGTTGAATTAGTTCTGACTAAAGCCAAAACATACTAGCTTCAGTTTTTAAATTTTCAGTGAAACCTTCAATGTATGTCTTTGATAAACCTAGCACTGAACCTGAACCCGTATGCCTTTTACGAATATTAGTTTGATTTCGTAATATGAAGGATCACGCGGTATTATATTACAAATAATCCAACCGGACAAACAAGCCAAAAATCAGATATATTTCTGAAGGATCATATTTTAAGTTAACAGTACTTTTTCAAATTGATACAAGTAGAGTGCATCTGAAAAAAAATGATACATAAAGCAGTTCTTATGTTGCTAGGAAATTCTTTCTTCCATAAATACAATAACATAAATTTCTGCTTAAAATATTAGCCATTCAAGATTTCAATACCATAGAACCAGGCACACCCTACACAGTCACCTTCGAACATTACCTAGGACAACTAGGCGAGTTCTTGGTTCCACAATTACGGACTATTTAGTGATTGGGAAATAAATTGAACCATAGAACATGTAAGTCACAACAAGGAGACAGCAATAATAAAAGGATCCACAAGCCATGCTTCACACCAAAAGAAAAATCATGAACCTGGACACACTAGACACAAGAAGCTATGCAAGATATTCCACAAATTATAGCAGTGAAATTAGATGGAAAGGAAGTAGAATGCTCACGCTTCAGATATGCATCAAATAAGTTCCCAGTAACTCCTTCTATGGTATCATCGATGGGCAATATATGCACGCGCTTCCCATACTTAACATCCTGGCACTGATGAACCGAAACCACATCTCCGAGCCTAACTCTGAGATTAGACCGAACAACCTTATTCAACCTAATCTTGGGCTCCTCACATGTGTCATCAGCGAGAGCAATGCAAATAGTGTCCCTCCGTTTCTTCCCCTACAATTACCAACCACGAAGAACAGATGATATATTCAATATGGAGAACAAATTAAAAATCCAACTCGCAATCCAATGTGCAAACGAAAACAATAAAATTGAACCTAAAGACAAAGATCAGACAAACGAATAACAAGTATTCATCTAGCCACATCGAATCCAGATTCTGCAAATCCACTAAGAAAACATGGCAAGAACCATGTTTGTTCACAAAACTTCTAATCAGACAAAACTCATGCCCGGTTATATTGAAAAACCGTGAAATCTGACGCCCAACAAATAAAATAGGAGATAAAACCTAATAAAACCCTAGCTTTCCTAATCCCCGCAGATTTAATTCTCAATCCCATCAAGAATTAGAAAACAAACAAACAGAAGAGAACGATCGTCACCTTCAAGAGGATGGTATCTCCACGGAACAGCTGCAACTTCTCCATCGTCTCCGGATTCATCGACACGACAGAATTGTCATCGTTGATCGCCTCGTCGACGACCAACCGGTTCGGCGCCTTCTTCCGATCGAGAATCGCCGTGCTAAAATCCTTCTTCGCCCCCTTCCTGCATCAAATTTCAACCAAAAAAAGATAAATCCATCAAAACCCTAAAATTCGGATTCAAAAAACCATGCGAAATGAGGGAAACTTACGGATCGGAAGAGGAGGAGGCCTCGCCCTTGCTTGCCATCGGAGCTCGATTTGAAGACTGGAATCAAATTAGAAATCGGTGATCGACTGGAAGATTTCTGTCTTCAAAGCAGGCGAGCCAAGACGGGAGAGGGAGCGCTGTATTTATAGCTCCCAGAGGGCTGCGACTCCTCGCCGTAGTCGTATGACTGGAATCCTTGTCCATCAAGGAAGTTATTTTTTTCCAAATAAAGCTCGCATAAAGTCTATTGTGATATAAGAAAGATCCACCGTCCGTCCTTTCCACGTCAATCAGCATTCAGCACCGGCAATGCGGTGGCAATCGTGTATTCCGCATCGAAAGTTTTCTATGCGGACCTTTTCTTTTTGGTGAGCATAGGTGGGGCTCCGTTGCAAGATTTCTGGAAGGATCACGGCCATTGGATGCTTCTGATGGCTATCAGCATCAGCAGATCAATACCGTCGGTCCTTCTGTTCGTCTTTATACACTGAGCTTCAGATATGCATATGTTTCATATGGAGTTCTTAATTTCTTATACCTCTCCAACATAAAGGGCATATTGCAATTATAGAGAGAAAAAAATGACAAAGAATAATAATAATCATGATAGTTTGATGCCCATGCATTGAAAAAAGTGGATTGATTTATAAATAACTAGTAGACTAGGACATGTGATGCGCGTGCTTGAAGGTATTGAACTATTGGATCATCTTGTATTTGATAGTTTTCTAGTCTTCTATAACTATAACATTTGACTCCTTGAATTAACAAGTTAGATTAAACATGTAATAATACTAGTAGCAGGTAAATAGATATCAATTATATAAAAAACAAACAGCAGATTGATTGAACCGGAGAATAACAACCATTCATATTATCATGCGCATGCATTAAATATGTAAAGCTTGTTTATATACCGTCATCATCCCGATATGTTAAATATTATGTAGAGATAAGTCATTATTTCATAAGCCCAAAATTGATAATAGGGGATCCAATTCAAAGATCCACAATGATAATCATGATCTGTATAATTCAAAATGCCTATAATTAAAGATCACGTATTTGGTAGTTCCTAATCATACATCATGTAGATAGAGGAAAGAATGGCATTTATCATGCTTGTGCGCTAAATTATATGATAAAATATTTAAATTATAAATCTATCTCATTGATCTTGATCTACAAATAATACAAGTTATATAAATTCAAATCAATAAATTACAATTCTTAGATCATAGCAAGATATGGTCTTATATCATTTTAACTGTTCATTTTTGCACGAACTTGATGCATAGATTAAAGACTATCAAACATATGATCTCTAGTTTTTTTAGTATTTTTAATGGTATAAACCATGATATGTGATGCAGATTTTTAACTTGAACACTTCATTATTAATTTTGAACTGGATAGGAGTAGATGTTGTTGCCTTTTAAAAAGAGCAAAGTCTATCTTTATTATATATCATAATAAATCTTATAAGCCATATGATCATAAAACATGTGAAGCCTTGATATCTCCTAAACAAAATAACTATGCCCCCACTTTCTTCACTTCTATAACTTCTCTTATTTTTCATATATATATATATATATATATATATATATATATATATATATATATATATATATATCTTGTATAGAGCATAATAAGAAAGTGGATCTTCTATAATTAGAATTCTTTACCAAGATATATAATCAAGAAACTTTCTGTGTCCATCATCGAAGCAAATTGCAGTCGTTCAAGTTTCTTATTTTCTTGATTATATACCTAGGAATGAAATAAGATCTTAATAGCAATTTTTATGGATCATTTGCGATGACTAGGCTGCAAGCACCAACAACAATATTAGAAGCCCATGACAATTTGTGAACCATGAGGGAACATTCAAATTTCATTTATTGCGCATTGCAACCATTGGATATATATTAGACAATCAAATGTTCAGATGAACATGAGCTTTGAAATCCTAGTAAAATTGCCACTATGATTTGATTAAGCCCAATTTTTATTCAAATCAATTTAAAACTAGAAATCAAATTCAATATATGTTCTCTCTCTCCCTCTCTCTTCCATCCTAACCAAGCATTTTACTATATCTAAGATCCATCATTATTGATGTTAAACAAAGTTACAACAATGCATTAAGGGTCCCAAAAATGAAGGCCCTTGAGGTATTCATTAAGAAGAGCATCCTTATGGCATGTTCACATTTCATTGGAGGTCAACTTACTTTAAAAGGGATTAGGCAATTTAACATTCTCCAACAACTTTTATTTCCAATCTACATTAATAATAACTTTATTTCTAATTTTCAAGATCCAAATTCCACGCTTACATCTCCATAAAATAAATCTTAGCTGCTAGTATCTCTATACCTATCAAATGGATGACTTGGAGGACCCGATGTGCTGTCTTGGACATAAACCATCCCAGGTATGATTTGCTGTCTTTCCATCTTTTCTAAATATTCTAAATAACATAGTTTAGCTATTTGTGATAATGCTAAAAGCATGTCTTCCATATTTTTTCATTTTTTTTTCATTACTTATAGTGATGCTAATTTTGCAATCATCTTTTTGGGCTTCTCTGTCTTTGTTGCAACTCAAAATCTTTAAACATTATATTAATTTTGTGGCTATCTTTATACTCTTTATTATCCATATTCTTAAAAATCTAATATCAACAAATTAGTATATAGGACTAGGAAAAACAAGGATCATTATTGATAAATACATATATCGACATGTTACTGCTAGATCAAAAAAATGAGAACTATAGTGTAAATGTTAAGAATCCTTTTTTGTGTGTGTGGTAAATCATCCAGAATCCTTTTGAGCATATAGAACATATAATATAATCATCGCATCAATCACATTGTAAACATAATTTCATATATCATCGGCAATACTTCAAATTTAATTTAAAAAGTTGAATAAAGATTACAAATGGTGACTATGATAGCGGTGACGTTAGTATTAAAAAAAGATGGCTAGGTAGGTAATGGTGTTGGTGATGGAGGGGCAGTGTTAAGATACAAGAAAGAAAGAATGAGGTAGAGAAGGGGATAATGGCAATTGCCAACTTAGGATGATAGGCGAAGGATTGAGAGAGATGGAGGATGTGAAGAGGCTAATGGTGATGCGGAGGTTGAAGGTAGAAAGAGGAGAGAGAAAATCTTATTTGTAGATATTTTTGTATATTTTTTATTATATATACCTTTTATTTGTTAATATACTTGTATTTTTTTAATTTTATTAAATATTTCTCGACATATGCATATACTTTCCTTGCTTCATGCATATCTCCTACTTCCCTATATTATTTTTATTGCTTTCTTACTTTATATTTGTGTAAATTATCAAAGAATTTTATAATTATTCTATCTTTTTATCCATCTCAAGTAATACTTATGGCAAGATAATTAATTTATTTTCTTAATTTCCTCTATATCGTGGGAATATTTTACTAGTAGTGATAGAAAAGGAACGTGTGTGATTTGATGATTAAGATGGAGAAATTTTAGGAAATCATAAGCAGCAGTTAAAAAAATGACTATTGATGACTACTATGGTATATTTAATTAGAGTTTGTAGCCAATGCAGAGAAGAGGGGGGGGGGGGGGGGACCGGACACGCCGAAGCACGACGGGGGGGGGGGGGGGGGGGGGGGGGCACCGGACACGCCGAAGCACGACGCCAACCGTTTTCTCGGCATTTAAAAATGCTTTCAACTTTTTTTTTTTTTTTTTTGATGAAAACGGCAATTCATATAGCTTTAAATTGAATAGATTCAGCCATATCAAAATAAAGTAACGAGTACAACGTAGAGGGTGCTTTCAACTTTCAACAATGAATTTAAACAAGGCGACCCGTATGCCACCCAACAACTCAAATCTTTTTAAATGCAAATAAATTCCCACTCCTGCCCACAAGATGAAGTGGCATCATGACCGCCATTCGCTCGCTCTGCTGGTCCAAAGCCAAAGCATGATGACTTCTCTTTCAAAATCTAAAAGCCATCCTAATCCTTTAAACTACTAGTGATTCCTATGTCAGTGCAACTTGTCGTGGGGCCAAGAGTATGATAAATTCCTTGAGCTGGGGCACCCGTACGTCAGGTAAAGACCTGCACTTGTGGAAAAAAACCTGTATTATTGAGGTGAAATTCCACTTAACTGCATCTCAATTTCCCACTCCATAGATTTGCCGCGCAAAGTGACCATAATGATAGAGAGACCTGAAAAACTTCAAAATAGCCTAATGCCACTAAATCATCCCTAATCGCTTTCAGAGTTGAAAGCGGCATGGGCAAATCTAAGATATGCACAGCATGATTTGCAGGCCAGAGGGGTTCTACTAAAAGGCGACTCGACTATGATAATAAGCTAAATCCAGGAGGAATCTAGTGGCACAGATGGGCATCATTTCTTATTTTGGAACATCCGAGTTGTAACAACCCAGGACCTCACCCAAAATGGCTAGCCGGAAGTTACTATTTGGGTTCCTTGATCCTGTATAAATACCCAAGATTTACGCAGCGAATAACCGATGTGGGACTAAACACACGCCCGCATGTGAGAACCCATGCGGGCGTGTGTTTAGTCCCACATCGGTTATTCACTGGGTAGATCTTGGGTACTTATACAGGATCAAGGAACTCAAACAATACCTTCCGGCTAGCCATTTTGGGTGAGGTCCTGGGTTGTTACAAATAGTATCAGAGCGGATCCGGCCCATAACCTATGTGGACTAGGGGACACTGCAGCACGGATCCATTGGGGCTGACTACGGGTCAATCGTGGTATTTGTGATTTGATTTGAATATATATGAACCCTTAGTCTGACGAGGACGTCAGGACTTAAACGGGAGGAGTCTGTGAGGACCCGTGCGGGCGTGTGTTTAGTCCCACATCGGTTATTTGCTGGGTAGATCTTGGGTACTTATACAGGATCAAGGAACCCATATAATACCTTTCGGCTAGCCATTTTGGGTGAGGTCCTGGGTTGTTACACGAGTCATGATGAGACATAATGTTGAGTTTCAGATTAGGCATGTTTACATTAGATGGCCTTATATGTGGTGGATGATTTTGGAAGTATCTTATGGATGTGGATCCGGAAAAGGAAATTGGTTATCTTTTGATTTTATAGTGTATTCATAATAGAAGTGTATGGACCATTTGTTGTAGCCAAAAAAAAAAAAAAAAAAAAATTCTTTCCATCGCATGAATCTTAAAACACTCTAATATATTTTTTTATAAAGATTCAAATAGCCATTGGACGATTCGACGGTTGAAATCATTCTTTCCGGCCAAAAATACAACCCGAACCCTGTTTTTGAAGCTTCCGTTCCCCCTCCGTTGCTGCTTGCCTCCCCTCCGCTATTTGACGCAGTAGAAAACAAAACACGCTTCCCGGCTACTAAAGATATAGTAGAGCCGAAAAAGAGAGAACAGGGCCATTCCAAACAGCTAAAGCCAGTCAAAAGCTTTAAAGAACCAACACTATTTAGAAAGACGAAAGGCTCACCTCAAGTCCTCTACAACTGCAATTCTACTGACGGTCTTCAGCTTCTCTTGTCGTTATCAGTGGGCGAGGTTCACTTAAAATGTACGCAAAGGACACAGGAACCTAACCATACGAAGGTCCAACAAAAGTCAATAAAATATTAAAAAAAGAAACCATAAGAAAAGGGTAGGCCTCTCTCTCTCTCTCTCTCATGGAAAAGAAGGCTTCACTCCATTGCCACTGGGATCGAGGTAAGAGGGTCTCTTTCGGCCTAATGGCTTTCTCTTCTTTTCTTCGTTTGTTTCCTGTGCGGTGGCTGTTGGCAGCTTTGTAAAAGAGGGAGCTTTTTTTTTGCCTTTTTTCTCGCAACTCATGAGCAGCTAAATCTTGCCTCGTAGGTAGCTTAGGATCCGTTTCCTTTGTTGTTCTTAAATGGGTTTCAAAAGGATTTGGGTTTCTGAGGAGTATGGAGGGCTATGAGTTTCTTCTTCCTTTGGAGATCTCCGTGTGTTGGTGGTTGTTGAAGGGTTGGTGGTTGTGCGAAAGTAGGTGTGGGTGTTTGATATTGATATTTGGATTCTTGATTTCTGCTAGGGTTTAGGGTTTGTTGTAGGTGACTTCAGATGGTGTTGTTTGAACTCCTGGGAGTGTTATTTAAGTAAACAAGGAGTTTTTTACTGTGAGTAATGTCGCTTAGGACTTGGGTTTTTGTGGGAAATTAAATGGAGTAATGGTTTGGGTGATTTAGGGTTTTAGGATTCGTGTAGAAAAGATGGGTTTTACGATTGAAGACAGTGTTTGGTGCTCTTATTGACACTAATCCTTCTTTTTTCGCCCTTTGAGCGAAAGGCATCCATCTTGTTTGCATTGTTGTTGATATCTGTCGCCACTTTCATATCTGTGTGGGAATGCATGCCCTTGAAAACTAAATGAGGTCCTTTTGATAATCTGAACAGGATGTTACACGGAAATCTTAGTAACATTTGTCTGATGTGGGAATTCTTTCTTTCTTTCTTTCTTTCTTTTTCAGATATTTTTAATAGGTGAGTTTTATTTAAATGAGGTTGTCACTTGTACGAATATATGTGCATGCTTATTTAATCAATTGATTGGTTGATTTAATTATGGTTACAATTTTCAGTTGTTTCGTTTGTGGTGGAATGATGTTTTCTTTAAGATCAAACATGTAATTATTACGAAGCTTTTTACATTTTTAAGAATGGTATATGATTTGGCGTTGATATAGAAACAAAAGTATATATAACTTTAAATTGGCTTGGTCAAATAGCTTCTTTTAATTCTTTTTGTAATATCTATCTAAACAATGCAGGCCAGCTAATTTCCAATTAGAGTTGAGGTATGTCTGTGGGAATGCTACAAGGGAGTTGAGTAGTAGTCTGATGTTGAATTCATGCAATCATGTCCAGAAGAACAGCCTCCATTTTGGAAGATATACTGTTTCTATCAGTGGTAAAACAATAGTTTGTGAGATTTGAGATTTTAGCCTTTAAAGGTTGCTAAAAAAATGGAGGAGATACAGTCATATTCAGATAACTACAGATCATCCTCATCTTCAGCAAGTAGTCCAACAGGCCGAGCAACACAAGGTGCCTTCTTCTACCTGCGGAAACCGGGTACCTTCAGACAACCTATCTCTTTTGAAGACTCGCCCGAGTGGGATGACACAGAGATTGATGCACAGATAGAGGAAGTGGGTGAATCAATCCACGTTGCCACCGCTACGGCCTCCCCATCGTTGTCCAAGATCAACAGTGGGTCATTGCCTTCTCCATCATTGCCCGAGGTTTCTTCATCAGTCACTGCAAGAAAGATAGCTGGGGCATCAATTGTGTGGAAGGACCTGACTGTGACAGTGAAGGACAAGAGGAGGTATTCTGATAAGGTTGTAAAGAGTTCAAATGGCTATGCATTGCCGGGCACCCTTACAGTTATCATGGGCCCTGCACGATCTGGAAAGTCTACATTACTGAGGGCAATTGCAGGTTTGCATCAAAACTGACACTGAAGGTATTCTCGTAGCTTTCACGGGTAATTTGGGTTTCTCAGATAATGTGGTGGGAGAATTTTGTCTCAACTCAGCTAAATATTTTTTGAAATTCAAGATTAAACCTCATAAAAGATGTCATAATTTCAAACAGAATGGAATAAAAAAATGTTAGTTAAGGTGCATATGAAAAAGCAGTTTGTGAATATATTCCAGAAATATCACGAAAATTATAAGAAAGAAGAAGTAGTTCATGATTGTCAAAAGGAATTGGAAAGGAGGTGAAGTGAGGTTGTTTTTAAATTTGTCATTGAAAAGAAACGAGGACTTTCAAGGAGGATGTTGCATTGAGGCTGGTGTTTGAATTGTTTATTGCATACTTTTATGACAACTGACAAAATTATATTTTGTTTGTATTGTGCTTTTCTAGGTAGATTGCATGGTGCAGCTAGAATGTACGGCGAAGTTTTTGTGAATGGGGTGAAATCTCAGATGCCATATGGTTCCTATGTAAGTGCCCTGCTAATTTCATTTATATTCATTCTCTGAGGTCTCAAACTACTATTCAGTTATGAATGTTTTAAATTGTTTCAGCTTAGCATTTTGATATTCTTCCAATATATGAAACTTGTACCAGAAAGATTATGTATAAATCCTTTAACATGGTGAAATGAGATGTGACCAATTTCAAAACAACCTCTTCAACTATAAAGAATGCACTTTATTGTTTAGGGGAATATAATCTGGTTGGCGTGATTGCTGTTACTAATTATGGTAAAAACAATAAATGCTAGCTTTATGTTGGTTGGCATTTATTAATAGAAAAGTCTTTGTTATATTTTATCATACAAGATATGTATGGCATTTTTTTAATATGTGATAAGAAAAAGAAATTTATTAAGTTTCCCTCAGGCAAATACATCCTGACAAGTCCATCTTAACAAAATTTTGGTGCCATGTTGCAGAATTATTTGTAAATAAAAAGGAAAACACATTTCTAACTACTAGCCCAACAAGATAACCTGCACGTTGATTATAATATTGTGAAAGGCTTATTGCCTCCATGATTGCCACTCCACCATGATGGCAACCAATAGTGGTACCTGCTCCAGATAAGAGTTTAACCAACTTATCAAAATGGAGTTCTAGGGGAGGAGGTTTTGAAATGCGTAAGATGGATTGAGTAGGAGTCCCTCAATGGAGAGGGGAAACTCAATGACCCTTAGAAATGCTAAACACCATTTTCCATTCATGGTATATCCTCTTCCAGATCAGAATTAGAAGTGGTATCATCTCTAGATGGCCCAACCTTTGTTGATCCAGCCCGCAGGAGCATTTTTTTTGCCCAATTGCGCTTTACCAAAGCCATAGCCTCCTTAACAAGATTGACTGTGGCTCATGACTGAGCTTGGAATTTGGAGGTTGCTTAGACTCATCCAAAGAAACATATGCTGAAGTCAAAGGCAAATTCTCCTCCATAGGCAGCATGGCTTGGTAATGTGGATACTGGCTGGAGGCTTTTTTAATTCCAGATCTAGATGACTTAGCATCAACCCCGTTATAAATGGAAATTGGGAGATGTTTCTGTGGTCAAAGTGGGATGACTTGTTACTGGCTTGTTTGACTCATCAACCTAAGTAGTAGGATTCCCCACAGAAGGCCCTAGAGCATTCAAATTTTTATATTTCTTAATGCCATTAAGTATCTGCTGTCACCTCACAATTGTCTGGCTTCTAACTAAAATCACTACAATGGAGGCGTTTGAACCTTATGATATATAATAGTTTGTCAATTTTTATACTCAATGCACAAAAATATAGGTTAAATAAATAATCATCAATTTTTTCATGTTAAGCATTTCATACCTTGAGATTTCAGATCTCTATGTAGATTGAATTGCCCTCCTAAAGCCATTGTTCTGGTTGCTGGCAAGACATACAGTTTCAGCTCTCCTGTACTGGTTATATCTTTATCGTACTGGCAGCAATTGGCGGTGATGCCAGTTCGCTTCATAGCAGAAAACAATATGTTTCAGGTCGTGTTCTTATCTTCTGTCATAAGGGTCATGGCTATCCCCTACTGAACATTGTACCAGATATACCTTATCTTTTGAGCAACTTATTTTTATTTTCCTGGTTAATGAAAGTTGTCCCTTCTATGCTTAAACAAAAAAAAAATTGTGACTATGATTTCCTCTGCTTGGCTATGTGGGGGCTATTTCTCCATTAGCCTTTCTATTTCGTTGAACCAATCCCTTTTCTAATGTCTAGTTTCCAATTGCTCTTAACCAAATTGTCAAAAGGAGGCTCTCCTAGGAGCTTGTTTTGATATTATAGAAGCATAGGACTCACATTGAATTGTGAAGTTAAGACTTCGGTTGGGTGGCCAAAATTTTAGAGTTCTACAATTCTCTTTTATGAGGCTCCTATCTACTTTACTTTTTCCTTTCTCAATTTGCGTTTATGTAGTCACAGAGGATAGGATACTCCTTATGACCTTCCTTTCACTCGTTATTGGATCAATCTATTGGCTCAATCTCCAAAATTGTTAGTGCCTCCTGAAAATCCCATGAGATGTTGAAAGTTTAGATAGGACTCGTGTCCTGGATGTTGAGGAGTAAAGAGATTATTGAAATTGAAGCTAAGGGCTTTGGACTTCTAGTCGAGACAGTGCATTAATTGCTAATATTTTTCCTTGTCTTTTTTGTTTTGGAATGCAACTTTGCCCTTGAGATTTGGATTGTCATTCAGGGGTTATTGCAAAATGTGATGAATTAGTTGGCACTGCAGACTTTTGGTACAAACATTGTGACAATGGCAGTGTATCCTTGTGATACTGTGAAACCTGCAAGCATGCACTTGTTCAATTGTGATGGCATATAGACTAAGTCCACATCGTAATATTGATGTGAAACAAAAATGAAAAAGAAAATAATAATAACATGGACCAGATTTTCATTGAATTGTCATCATGGGAAATATGTAAAATTGTGACCACTGCAAAGTTTGATGCAAATAACATGAAAATGGTATTGTACCCATGTGATATTGTAACACCTGGAAGTGAGTTCAATTATGATACCTAATTTTTTATGGTAGAATTTTGCTTGCAGCAATATTCTGGACCTAGGTCCCTATTTAATTTTAGTGTGAGAAGAAAATAAATAAATAAAGAAAAAAGAACAGGAACTAGACAAATATGCAAGATAAAAGAAATATCAGTTAGATCATAAAAGCAGAAAATAGTCCAATATTAGGGCAGTAAGCCCCAAAAGCAACCCTACTCACTTTTCCTGCATCAAATTTGGTGTTGGATTTGATTCTTCAAGGGCTTAGAAAGAAATGAATCTCTTTGCTCACGTGGAATATGTCCAGTGATTGCAGGAGGTATCTCATTTTTGAGAATGGTTAGTGGGATGTATGTTTAATATACCACATATTGGAGTCTTTTACAAGTTTCAGAGTCAATCTTTCATGTCGGAGATTTCCTTTTTAGCACTATTTTTATAATGGATTTCCCTTGTTTGAGTGGAAGTGTCAGTCCAGTTATGGTCATTGGCTCATTTCGTATCTTTTGGAGTCTAAAGAAGGCGAATATGAAGCTCGATGGCAAATGGATAAGGAACCTGTCAGGCTAAAATTTTATTATGCATGATAGATAAGGAGTCGGTAACTCGTAATGGCTTTCTTTTCTTCAGAGGCTTGCACAATTGTTAATTATGACGTGCTGAATCGACTGGTTGAGAGCTCAAGTATTTCGGAAGGAAAGTAAGAACAGAACTGAGATATTTTACTGTGTAGTGTTTTCTGAATGATTTGGAAAGATATGAACTGAAAGTATTTAACGTTCAGGGAGTTTCAAACTCAAGATGCACGACACAATGTTATTTCTCTTGAAGCTTTTGCGATGGACCTTCATAGAACAATTGAGTTTTTCTTTTTTCCTTTTCTTTTAATAATTTTTATTTCTGTCATTTCGTATTCTGATAGGTCTTCAGGGTGCTCAGAAGCTATTTGTTTTCCTTTGCCTTTTTATTTAGAGGTTATGTTGCCTTTAATCTGCTTAGAAATGGTTCAGATTTGATTTCTTCAATTTCTGGCCCTTCTTGTAGTCCTCTTTGTCATAGTATATCCAATACTCCTGTCAGAAAGTGAAATGTTCTCTATAGCCTCATATATCATATGAACCTTTTGCGCTCCAAAATTTTACATGTAATTATCAAGTTCGGAACTTTTACAAGGAACCATCAGGTCTTGATTCTACAATTAGCTTTGTACCAGTTGCTTGTTGCAACTTTTATTAGTACCATGTTTTTTTGTAGTTGCTTTATGGTACTTCTAATATGTTTCTCCATGCATTTTGGCAAGTTGTTGATGAAGTAGTTCATATCATATCTGTTTAATTTTTGTTATTCAGTCAATCAATGTTGCATAGGACAGTGTCGCCATTGCTTATGGTACATATATTCTACTAGTTGCAGTACTCAATCAGACATTTGCAGGGATATGTTGACAGGGAAGATGTGTTGATTAAATCACTTACTGTTCGAGAGATGCTATACTACTCAGCACTTCTACAGCTTCCCGGTTTCTTCTCTCAAAAGAAGTGTGTGGTGGAGGAAGCGATTGCTGCTATGTCTTTAGGGGACTATGCCGACAAACTCATTGGTGGGCACTGTTATATGAAGAGTCTTCCTAGTGGTGAGAGAAAGCGTGTCAGCATTGCAAGAGAGCTTGTAATGAGGCCACATGTTTTATTTATAGACGAACCTCTTTACCATCTTGACAGGTTTTCTTGAGTTCTCCTCTAATGCTAATCAATTGCTCTGGCACATCTCCTTTAGTTGTTGCAGCTCTATATCTATTGGGTAGAGCTTCACTGATTTTTCTGGTTAACTTTATTTTCAGTGTATCTGCACTTCTATTGATGGTTACATTGAAGAAACTTGCAAGCACAGGATGCACTCTCATATTTACTATGTATCAGAGCAGCACAGAAGTTTTTGGCCTCTTTGACAGAATTTGTTTACTTTCAAATGGGAATACATTGTTTTTTGGAGAAACTCTGGCTTGTTTGCAGGTAAATTTTTATCCAATTTAATGCATTTATCTGATTAAATTTTGAGAAGCTGCATGAACAAGGTCTCTTGTTCTAATCAACACTATTTACTATTATTTTTTGCCATGCTATATATTTTGGTAGTCTGATGTAGGAATTCCTCTTAGTTGCCTCATTCCTCACATCGTGATACTACTTTATGAATATATCATTTCCCTTGGATTCCCGAAGAATTTCTCTAACTAGTTGATGTAATTTTCCATCTGGTCCCATATTCTATTCAGTAGAGTATAAGCTCCATTCTATGAAGCACAGGCATGCAGGATATGGATGCAACACAATCGAAGTACTTAGATTCGATAAATCTTGAAAAAGGAGGATATGATACGGCAAGGAGACAACAGAGTCCATAGTTTATACATATAGGATTTTTATAAAAAATACAAAACATGATGGTTTATCAACATAACATAGTCCATAATCTGCACAATAGTATTTACATCCACAAATAATATTTGGTCATCATTCAAATCGATAGACCATAATCCCTATTCCATACAATAATATCAACACGACAAACTCCAAAATGAACCATTCATCATTAAAAGGTCAATGTTCATCAAAAATTTTTTAAAAAAGGGTGAAAAACACAGCCCTTGCCTTTATCCCTAGAGATACCAGGGAAGTACCTCAAATATATTTTCAAATTATCCAAAATTTTTCTAATTTTTGGAAAATAGGATACTTAAAAATATGTATCTGGCACATATCCTAGAGGTATCCAATAAGTATCAGTATTCAGCATATACCTGACACCAACAGGGCATATTTGAAATATTTGTACTTCATGGGTCCTTCAATAATTTATCCATAAAAGATCTAACATTTTCACCTTTTAATTCCACCATCTTAATAGTGGGAAACATTAGTTTCATTTCTTCTTACACTTAGCTTTGATATCTACAACTGCAAGTCATTGTTATGTGGTCAACCTTTCCCCATATTTGCATGTCCATCTGCCCCTTCTTCATAAGGAAAAAATAAATTACTGTACAATTAGAGTGCATATCTAAACAGCCTTAACTCAGCTGATTGGAATCCTCTTCACTTGGAAGAGGTCCAAGGTTTGAACCTTGGAACCGTGGTGGCATCCCATCCCAAGCGTATTTTTTAAGAACCAATTAGAATGTTATAGTCTAAATTCTGTATGCATATTACAAGTTGATCTCTAATTTGCGACTCATACATAAAATTTCTCATTTCATGAACCTCTAGGTGTGTGACATAAGACCATCTCAGCTCATAGGTATAATTGTTATAAATTTCATAACAACAAATTCTCACCATATTTTAGAATTGATTTCTATTACTGCACGGCTATGTAACCTGAATGCTAATTAAGCCAGCATGGGTTGTTAAAGACTTATACTTTCTGATTGCAATTGTGGAGAGCTCTTATTTGGCCCTCCGGAGGTTAACGTTTCTCATTTTGCAGCACTTCTCCAATGCTGGTTTTCCCTGCCCAATCATGCAAAGCCCTTCAGATCACTTTTTACGTGCAATCAATACTGATTTTGATAGGATTATAGCAATGTGCAAAAATTTGCAGGTACCTACATTTGAGTTCTATTTAGCAGGAATTGGTAGATTGTTTTTCTGTATTATCTTGGTAAATGTTTTTATGCACTGTGAAAGTTTATGGTAGATGTAACAGGATATGTAACACTTTTAACAGGATGATCATGGGGACTTTTCAGCTGTGAGCATGGATACAGCTGTTGCAATTCGAACACTTGAAGCTACATATAAATCATCAGCTGATTCTGCTGGTGTTGAATCTATGATTGCCAAACTTACTGAAAAGGTGTACTCTTTAGTCTTCTTGAGACAATGATTTTTATAGTTTTCTTTGCTTAACTTTCATGGAAAAAGTTGGATTGCATCTATATGGGTTTGGCTTTATGGCTTAAGGTATGATTCCCTGAAATTATTGCCTTGATTGCTAAAACTTTAGATATGACCTGGAAACCTGGCTTTTAGCTTCATTTTTGTTGAGGATTTCACAATGCTGAAGCAAAAGATGAATGAATCAAGCAAAAGATGAATGAATCAAATTAACATGTCCAACTTTCAGGAGAAACATAAGCTTGCATAATCTATGTTTATGAATTTATTTATATCCATATTTGCTGGATATTTAGATCTCTTTTATCAACATAAGTTCGGATGGAGCTGTTCTCATTTTTAGCCAGAAACAGAGTCAGGCTGACATAGTTAAAGCGCATTTTCATTCTTCATATAATTGATGCAATTATAGCTTTCTGAATGTTTTACACACAAATATTATAGTTCTGTTTTGACCTTCCTTTTGGTAACCTAGATTAATTTTATTAAGAAAATGCAAAATGTGAGCACAATATGTGCTATCAAGAAAAGGGAAATACTGTTAACTAGTTTCTAAGAGCTTCAAGTTAGCCTCATAACTACTTCATCTACTTTTTCATGCAGATGTAATTCCCTAGTTATTTTACTTACTAACAGATCTCCTAAAGACAAATGGTCATAAAATAGTACTATTAATGATTTTTACTAACTGATTTGCCACTTGATGTAGACATAGATGTTCATTAACACACATGCAAAATGTCAACACATTGATGATGGTGAACCAATTACATTTAGATTTTTCTAGTTCCTTCTGATTACTATAACATGGATAACATTTATTCAAAAAATGAACATTTTTTGTAATTTAAGTGCTTGGCATATTTGCTATATGTGTAATGCATGTAATTCGAGACCTTCATAATTGTCGAATATGGTTTGTTAACTTGTTGAAATTTCTGCAACTTGACATGTGAAAGAAAACCTACATCTGCTATGACTACTTGCACAAGTATTTTTGCCAAAATTGTTCTTAGACTTTGTTAATAAATTAAGCACAACTTGAATTCTGCAGGAAGGTCCTCATCTTAAAAGTAAAGGCAGGGCTAGTGATGCAACAAGAACTGCAGTACTAACATGGAGGTCACTGTTGATTATGTCCAGGGAATGGAAGTACTTTTGGATTCGGCTTCTTCTATATATGCTTGTCATGCTCTCTGTTGGTACCATATTTTCCAACATCGGTCATTCTTTATCATCTGTAATGGTGAGCTTATGAAAGCATTTTTCAATCCCTCTTGGAGCCAGGCATAAAATTTTTGAAACACATGCTGGTAGATTCAATGTTAGTATTAAGCTTGATATATGCTATTTTGTAGCTTAAAGTTTTGGATTCAGATGGTTGGTTAAGATGATTTCAGACTAGGGTTTTGGAGGTCATGTTTCAAGAACTCAAGTCAGTTGTTTATATGATTAAGCTGGTTGTCGGTCTTGTGGCTCAATTCTCTTATCCTTGTTCGGGTGTGGTCCAAGCCAGCTTGAGGGTTTGGTTGGTTTTGGTGGGGGCGAATGGGGGGAGGTGAAGGGATTGTTAAGCCTAATAGCTTGAGTTTTTGGTGTCAAGTGGTTAGTTCACAGTGAGATCCTTTTTGGTGATTCACATTATTAACTATCAAACTATCTAAGAAATCTTTTCTCATCTTGAAGTTCTCATTTTTGTATCTGACCTTATTTATGTTGATTGGGATGACTCTTGTCTGCACTAATGGTAAGCCAACTTCAGATGACTAAATATTCATTATGGGTGTAGACAAAGGGTCAATTCACATTATGACATAGGAATATATCTTCTAAATCATGTTTCTATTGGTCACATCTTAACTTTAGAAATGTTTGATATTTCTTCTGACTTTTAATTCCTGAACAGGCTATTTCTAGGTACATGGCCAACAGCCTTCTACTCTTTAACTTTCCTTAAAGACACACTAATCTGGTGCCTTCAATATTGTTTTTTTTTAGATTTAGCTCCTATGCATCTGCTTTTAACATCGATGGATTAGTGACAGCAAAAATAAGAGGCTAGGGTCATGGAGGAATTTGAGTAAAATCTTTGGTGGAAGTTGTTCCCCTTTCTGCATGTTAATCACACTGAGACACCACACAATGCTGGAAGTACAGACATGGCCTGTTTCTTACTCTACCTTATTTAATTGCAGGAAAGAGTTGCAGCAATTTTTGTCTTTGTGTCATTTATCTTATTGCTAAGTGTTGCTGGATTGCCTGCTCATATAAATGAAATCAAGGTAAGCATGATATTTCTTTTGCCTTGCAGTTTACTAGTGATAATATAGATAAACTAGCTTTAACAACTCATACAACCATATGATTGTAATGATAATCATAGGATTTATCCGAAGTATTTGATGTCAAGTATATGTTCTCATGTTTGCTAATCATTCCTGTCATGGGCTATTTATGCTGTCAATGCAAGCTCTCCCAGATCTTTTTTTACAACATACTCGAATGTTATCAAAAAATTCTTTAGTTCTGTCTTCATTGCCATTAAAGATGCTTCTCTTCATTGTTCATGTCATCTTTTATAACATGCTATTAAGCCGTTTCTCCATTTCTAATTTTAACCCCATACCCCTATAATAATGGTAGAGTAAGGGCTGGCCCCAAAGCGGAATTGACCGGTGGTGGTTGGTCGAAGCTCCAGTGGGTAGCCACTCCCTTCTCAGGGAACCGTACGTGAGACTTCCGCATCATACGGCTCCGTCCCGAGCTTCCGTCGTCGGCCCTTGTCATTAAGATCACTTTCCTATATGAATTTCGCACATGACTCCTCATCATGTGTATTCCGAACCACTTTTCGAAAGTTTTTTCGTTTTCTCCGGTTCCCGTAATTCGCGAAACTCGTGATGAAGAGGGAAAGTCTTCGAAATCTGGCATCTCGCATCGATTTGTGTGATTTTTTTTTTCTTTTCTTCTTTCTCCTCTTCTTGGGACTTGCTTTAAGACTGTGTTCGTAATGAAAGCTATGATTAAGATTTTCTATTGATTATAGTTGATTGAAGTCGTGAGATGCTCAACTTTCCTGTAAAGGGCTTCTGAAGAGACATATTGAAGGGAATATGACTGGGATTTGAGTGTTGTTAATGGTGAATAGAAGGATTGACTCTCTTTAATTTATTTATTTATTGGAAAATAAGGAGCCACTTAGACTCGTATACGTCAGTCACTGTCTACAACAGATGCTGAAACTAGCTTAATGTAGCTAATTGAAGCAGGACCATAAACCATTCTTTCATTCATTACATGAAATCAGATATGCATTTAAAGAAGAGGTGTTGAGACTATGAGATTGATTGGATGGAATACTGAATGTAAGATATCCTGTTATCTGCTAACATTGTGGCAAATAAGGCAATGTAAGATATGATAATGACTCCTAGCACACTAAAACTTGTTTCTAATCCTGCAATAGATGTAAGCCATATATTCTCAATTTTTGCATCTGCTTACATCAAGACCCAATAGAATATATGCCTCAAGTCAGCATCAATTTTATTTACAACTTGTAAGAAACAAATAGATTGTTGAGCAGGTCAAGAAGTACTGAATTGTGATCTGTATCACAATCACAATCATCTAGCCTTTTTCCCAACCATTTGTTGTCGGCTTTATGAATCCTCATTAACCAAGTGATCCTGTATAGGACCACCTCTGATGTTATATCTTTGCGATCTGTATGGTAAGTACAATTAATTGGATGTCTCCATGTACTACTAGCTTCCCATGGTGTGCAACAAAAATTCATATTACCTGCAATATGGCTCCATCCTGTAATGCATTTCTTATTGAAATATTTGTCTAGTTTGTATTGTCCTCATGAAAGAAATTACTTTTTGAACTTTTGCAGATATACTTGCATGAGGAATCTAATCAGCACTCTGGTGCAGTAGTTTTCCTACTTGGGCACCTCTTTGCCAGCATCCCCTTCCTGTTCCTCATTTCTATATCTTCGACCCTGGTCTTCTATTTCCTTGTTGGGATGAGGGGTGAATTCAGCTTGTTGATGTATTTTGTTCTGAATATTTTCATGTGCCTGTTAGCAAATGAAGCACTTATGATGATTGTTGCTTACACTTGGCTTGAAACTTTCGAGTGCACTTTGACTGTAGTTTTTGTACATGTAAGTTCTACTTTGTGCAGTATTTATGACGGGTCTGGTACCATTTATTTGTTTATTCAAAATGTTTTGTTTATTCAAAATGTTTAGTCTATGATGTTTTTATAATGTTAAATTGTGAAGTGGCTGAACACAATTTGAACAGTATGATACATTACTTAAAAATGCATCATAATGGACTACTACATAAGCATACAGGTATGACTAAATCTGTCATGGTGTTCATCTCCCAGGTAATAATGATGCTAGTGGGAGGTTATTTTAGGATCCGAGATGCTCTTCCAGGACCAGTTTGGATGTATCCATTATCCTACATTGCATTCCACACATACGCTATCCAGGCAGGCAGTCTTCTCTGGCTTTGTCTACCATATAACTCATCTTGCCTTCTATACAATTGGTTATATATATATATATATATATATATATATATATTATATATATAAATGAGGATCTTGAATTGGTGTTGCAGGGGCTCCTCGAAAATGAGTATATTGGGACTTCATTTGCAGTTGGTCAGGTGAGGGCCATTTCTGGCGTACAGGCTGTTCGCGGTTCCTACAACATTTCATCTTCCAGAAATGCAAAGTGGACAAATTTACTGGTGCTGTTTCTAATGGCAGTTGGATACCGTATTCTCTTGTTTTCTTTGCTTCACTTTAGTGTAAGAAAAAACATTGCCTCCTTTAAATTCTGCTGGCCTAGAATGTTTACAGGTAAGGCAAGGTGAATTTTAATTATGCGTAGCATTTCGGTGTTCATTAGCTTTGGAAAAAGGTTCTTTTGTAGATGTAAAATTTTGAGCTGGAAATATGGAAATAATTTTATAGTTACAGAAATCAAATTTTATTGTTTCTCATGGCTTGCACTCTGGAAAAAGGGGCAAAAGAAAGGGGGAAGATATAATGTAGCCTTTCCAAATTTACTGGTGCTGTTTCTAATGGCAGTTGGATACCGTATTCTCTTGTTTGCTTTGCTTCACTTTAGTGTAAGAAAAACATTGCCTCCTTTAAATTCTGCTGGCCTAGAATGTTTACAGGTAAGGCAAGGTGAATCTTAATTATGCGTAGCATTTCGGTGTTCATTAGCTTTGGAAAATGGTTCTTTTGTAGATGTAAAATTTTGAGCTGGAAATATGGAAATAATTTTGTAGTTACAGAAATCAAATTTTATTGTTTCTCATGGCTTGCACTCTGGAAAGTGGGGCAAAAGAAAGGGGGAAGATATAACGTAGCCTTTCTGAATGGATGTTAAAACTTTTGCAAACTATTTGGCTTCAAACTTCTTCCAGTAGCTTTCCTTCATGAGATGAAAATGGTTGTTCTTAGAAAGGGACTGATTTCGGTTCAGTTTAAAAACCATCATTGGCATGGTAAAGCTTCTCTATTACTAGCAGCCATTTTGGTAGAGGTAGCCCACTGGAATTGGTTGGTTGTGGTTTTTCAATGCTCATTCGTCCGTGCACGTGCACGTGCAGGTGCAGGCTGAGGCTGGTAGGAAGGAGTTCAGAGTGTTTTGAGATATGAGCAATAGATAATTTTTAACTATGAGCTATGTACTAAGGATGCTTTGAAATTTGTATAGAAGAATGAATGAAAAAGTTTGGAATGCTTTGAGATATGTATAATGAGTGATTCTTAATTATGAGCAATGCTTTAAGGTCTGTGCAGATGGATGAATAAAAAGTTTGAGTGCTTGGATTTGTGCTGCTGGTAATTTTTAACTATGGATCACATAGGATTTTTTGAGATATGCACGGGCAGACAAATGAAGGGGTTTGGAGTTTTGAGATTTGTCGGCGGCAAATTATTTAACTTTGGGCCATGTACCAAAGATACTTTGAAATATGTGCTTTGAGATTTGTTTTACACAAAAGATACTTTGAGGCTCCAACCTATTTAATACTCATTAAGGATATTTTTATCTTATAACTACTTCATGCTATAATGTAATGGTCATGTGAAAGGACCACTTTGAAATAATTTAGAAATTTGAAGAGTGGGTTGAAAGTTTTTAAAGTTGAAAAAGTGTCTTCAGAATCCATCCAAATTTAGTAGCTGTCACCATAATTTTTCAAAATAAAATATTTATTTCTTCATCTTTGTCCAGCAGGCAATGGTAAAAATATTTGTATAATTGGCTTCTTTTAAGCATGTGCAAGGAAAAGTGTCAATTAATGAGGGGACTCCAAGATGTTTACCGCTAGATGACGTGAGTACCGCATGCGCATTGTGCTTGATTACAAAATTTAGGGCAGCCATACCAAGTTCTGATCGTGAACAAGCAATCTAACTTTTCTCATTTATTTATTAATTTTAAAAGCATTTATTTACATATATTGTTAAATAACCTATTATAAAAATTGTTTACTATAGATACACATTTTGAATATTTTAATTAGATTAGCAGCTCATGTCCGGAGTGTGTCGGCACGGCACGTAGAGTAGTCTCTTTTTTTTGGTGAAAAAAAGGAGGGGGAGGGGGAGGGGCATAACCTCACCCGCATAGCAGCCTCCACTGAGCCCTCCTTCTGTCAAGAAATGTTCGATGCGGATCGTGAGTTTCCGCATGCCCTTCCCAATTCGTGGAAAATCTCACTAGATCATTTACGTATGTACGTCACCCCAGCGCCACCTTAATACTGATGGAAAGAAAGCATATCTATATAAAACCATCTAGGTGTGGGGCATGCGGTCCTTCGATTTAATCGACATCTGCGTGTTTTGAACTTAGACAACTCGGATAGAGTCCAAGCTCTTTTACCACCAGGCTACCACCTAGGTGAATCCTATTAAGAGGCTACGTGTGGGTAGTCTCTTTACACGTACATGAAAACTTCAATTATGTTCGGGTGAATCCTATTAAGAAAACTGCTGCTTGGGGACAGGGCCTTTTCTGTCGGTGCAGACCCAAGTCCTTAAGGTCTTGCAGTGGTCCAATCACTTGAGAAAGACTTGCTAGCTCCATGCCTGGGCTGGGAACCGAAGCCAAGCAGCAAAGCTTTGCAAAGTGAACCCCACAAGGCTACGACCATGGAATGATTGGAATAGTTGTTGTGGGAGGACATTGCTGAGATCTTAAATAAATTGGATTATTGTGGAGTCAAAATGGTCCTTCTTTTGTTGATGCTAAATGAGTTATTAATGTAGGATAGCAAATCACTAGGTTCATATTAATGTTCAAAGTAATAACGGCAATTGCAGTAGTTTGGAAGGCTTCTCTATATGCTCCATATACGTAGTAATAAAGAATTAGATAAGAACTATTATTTACTTGTTCTTCTATTATAACGATAACAATTTTATCTGATATTTTTACTATTTAAATAAGTTAAGTAACCGCTTGAAATTTGAATCTCTACGCTTCTTGGAAGAAGTAATTCTTTAATCACCAGATGACAATTTAAACAAATACTACTTTAATTTATTCTTCTATTGTTGGCCCATTAATTTTTATTATAACGGCAATTAATAGCCCTCAGGAGAACCATTATTTTATTCCCGACTAAACCTAGAAAGGAGCTGAACAATAGTGTAAAGGACAGCATGCAAAAGCAATTATTTTAATTCCAAATAAACCTAACAAAGGGTAAAAGACAATATTTTTATTGGGAGGCAAACCAAGAAATAGGCCAGCTCGCTGGCCATACAGCTTCTTGTCAACTAATCACTAGAGTGCTTCTATATTCATCTATTTTTGATGGAACTCCAACTTACTGCCAATACCTCCTGTAAAATATGAGGTAGCAATTGATTGTTATCTTAAATCTAAGCCATCCAGCCATATTTCGTGGATACCCAAGAAAATATAGGAATAATATATTAATTTTTTATCTCTTGAAATGGATTTATGAGGAAGCCTATATTCTTTCTAGAAAATAGTTTACGTACATCTCTTGATATTTTTTAAGCAATATAGTGGTAATATATTACTTCCGGAGTTTGATATAAGGATCTAAGACCTCATTCAAAAAAACTCCAATCGGGGTAAGTTCCTAACTTAAGCTGAGCTGCAGGCCCTTGTTTTTTTGTCCCTCCTTCATTTGTGTGTGTGAGAGGGAGAGAGAGAGAGTCCATGGGTTGGTAATTAATGCACCCTCAGTTGTCTAAGCACGACAAAAACAACCTTTCTTACAGCTAGCAGGGCTCAAATACTTCTCTTAATAGTACGTCCACTGCTTAATTTCCATTCCTTTTCGCACTTGAAATCCAAAGTTACAGGGATATGAAGCTATTGAACCACAGATCAAAAACAGCATTCTCCATTGCGAGACTACCTTCAATTAATTTATTATCATGGTTTGTGAACTGTGTTTCGTGAGATCCTCAATGAATCGATCAAAAGTTCTTCTGGGACGAACGAACCATCAGGAGTGAGCGGAGTCTCCAGAGTTCTGTCGACCATCTCAACCTCCTTCCTCACCTCATTGCCCACTTCTCCTTCCTACTAAACCCATCCATCCTTCCAATGTCGACCCCGGCCTTCCAATCCCGTACCATACGCTCTCCGATATCGAATCCCGTACCATCCCCCAAGACAGTATACCCCACTGCAAGACCATCGATCTTTACTTCATTGTCCTGTTCTCTGAACTATATCCCATTAGATCCTCCACAAACTGATCAAAGTTTTTCTGCGAAGAACCCTCAGCAGCTACCGCACTCTCTAGTGCTCTCCTCACCTCCTCGATCATCTTCTTGGCCTCATTCCCTTCTTCCCCTCCCATCAAGCTGTCGACTCTCTTGGACACTTCCTTCCTACTAACTTCCTCAATCCTTCCGAGGTCGATCCCGACCTTCCAATCCCTGACCACCAATTTCCGATTGGTGAACTGATCAGTTTGCAGCGGGAAGCACAGCATCGGGACCCCGCACCGGATGCTCTCCAATACCGAATTCCACCCGCAATGCGTCAAGAAGCCTCCGACTGAAGGGTGCGACAGCACTTCCATCTGGCAGCACCACGGAACAAGGATCCCTCTCCCATGGCTCTCCTCTAAGAATCCTTGGGGCAATGGCTCGTGCTCGTCAGAGCTCACGATATCTGGCCTAAGGACCCACATAAAGTTCGCCTTGCTGTGTAAAATCCCATATGCGATCTCCCCCAGGTCTCTCTTGCTGACGTTGGCAAAACTCCCGAAGGAAACGTACAAGACGGAGCCTGCCGGCTTGGAGTCGAGCCACTGGGAGCAATCGGACTCAACCTGCAAGGTCGTTCTGACAGAGATTCCGGGGAATAATCCAGCTTGAATGAGTGGACCAACAGCATAGAATGGCTTCTCCTGCTGCATGGCCGATATGATCTCCGGCTCGAGCTCCTGCACCGAGTTGCACAGCACGAAGTCCGCCCCCTTGGCTTCTTCAAATGCCTTGAAGATTATCTGATGCAGCAGCGAAGTTGTATCCGTCTCTTGGAGGTACGACATGAGGTCGGTCGGCTCGACCGCCGCAACCCCTGGTATGTACGTTATGGTGTCCTTTCGATTCTCTACCATCAGCAAATATAATAATAAGAAATCTAATCGATGAATTTAATGACAAAACAGAGATGGCTGTATCAATGAAGGGAATTTTCGTACCACGAGAAGCGAAATGACCATTTTTGATGAGAAGGTCGATGTGGTAGTAAAGGGCGAAGACGACTGCAGGCTCCGTCCAGAAGGACACGTAGGGGATGCCGAACTTGTTGGCGATGGTGTCGGGCCAAACGAAGAAGGTGTCGGCGATGAGGCAGGTGATAGGGGGCCTGCCGCTCGGGTGAGCTTTCGCATGAGCTCCTCGACATGGGCGGAGAACACATAGAGAAGGGAGTGCAGGAATTGGATGGGGTTCGCGGCGCGGTCGAAGGAGATGGGGAGGCCGTCGCTGATGAGCTCATAGCGGATGTCGAGGCCTGAAGCACGGGCGTCGGCGAAGATATCGTGGTCGATGGAGGAGGCGGAGCGGCGGGCGCGGGAGGACTGGTGGTGGACCGCTTCGGTGTTGACGTAGGTGATGGCGAAGCCCCTGGTGGCGAGCTTGATGGCAAGGCAGGCGGCGGGGTTGATGTGGCCCTGGAGAGGGAGGGGGATGAGGACTGCGTGGGGCTTCGGTGGGAGCTCTGCCATTGTTGTGGAACCTGTTTGTGCAAGAAAAAGGGGGCGAAACAGTTCCTAGCTATTAAATCAAGGGTAGGTGCTTGAACTTGGTAGCGCCAAGGACGATGGCCGGTGTGGTGCCTGATTTGTTATGAGAAACACGAAGTCAGATTTGTGACATTTTGGGATCGACGAATCTCCAATTAGTCTGTGCTTCGGCGCTGAGCTCAGAGTCATATAGGAGGAAATTTTTTATGCGAGAAGAGTGTTGAGTGCGGACCATCTAATTCTATTAAATTCGGAATCGTACCATACAGCAGATGAATTGCACTGATACAAGACATCTGCAGTATTTTGGAAGAGTGCGGTTATCTGTATCTTTCTTGAGGTTAACAGTGCGGTGAATTAGATGGTATCTTTGAGTGACTGGATAGCATCTTTTACAACTCCTCACTTTCCAAGTTTTGCTTGGGACGCGCAAGCTTTGATGCTGCTACTTTTTATTTTTCTCCAACTTAATGGGCTGTACTCACGCTTGATGTGTGAGCCCCAGTATGCCTTAAATAATAATAATAATAATAATAATAAAATAAACAAGGCTAGGTCGCTTGCTGTGACTTACATACACGTTTCACGAATTCAGGGACCCAGGATCCCTGGTGGACGGTGAGATGGTGCTGGATAACCAACGTGGGAGATGGACACGTAACACTTTTTTATTGGACGGCTGTCTATCTCTTATCATGTTGGAGCACGGCACGGCATTTTTGCGCATTAAAACAGGGCCACTTTACCAGAAAACAACAACAAAAAAAGAATCTAGAGAAAAGAAATAATAATAATGATATAGCCCATTAAAACAATGGGAGGGTCGCTGCCGTTAGCTGGTCAGAGATGTTGGCCAGCTGTCAACATGAAGATGTGATGGTGAGTCATAGTCCTTCACCCGCTGGATTAATGAAATTGTGTCCCTAGGGATTAACGAACTCTAGAGTTTAGCATGCGTGTGGTAATGCACATGCAACTTTAAAGAAGGATTTTTTTTTTCTTGATTTTTTTAAGTACATATTGTATCTGTTTGAGGCTCCCATTGACTTGAATTTAATATGAAGTTATCATCAATCTTAAGATGCTAGAAACCTATATAGCAATAAAATTATGGATAAAGATCTAGTTTCGATGGGGAAGGGTTTGTAAGTGCACCCGTAACTCATTTTTAAGGCTGGATCTGGATACTGGACCGAAGTCCGACTAAAAATGAATATAGTGTAGATTCAAAATTTGGTCCATGAATAGTTCTAATGGCAGGGAGATAAAAAATAGAAAAACTACCCAACAAGCTCATATACTATTTTTTATTATAATTATCTGCTTTCTTGTTAGTTTAGTATTTCTTGATTATAGATACGTATGCGCTTGTTCATTTTTTATGCATTCTCTTTATATTTCATCAATAGATTGAGAAAAGCTTTTGAACAAAGATAAATTTATGGTACATGAAAAAAAAGACGTGTTTAATAAAAAATACACGAAAGATTGAGAAAGACCAATGAAAATGGGAGAATATATTTTACTAATTTGTACTACATCAGAGGAGGTGGAGATCGGCTGCAATAATATCTGTTACATTATAGATGGGTAGAGGTTATTCATGGTATCTCGATAGATTAATCCAGTGATTTCCATGAAGATAATTTGGAAAAGCATTGGATTATTTAATGATGAAGTTATCTTCTAATATATTATTTTATCATGCCAGTTTTGAACCAGCTATGCTAAGATATGTGCTATAAATGTCACAATACGTGATTGGATCGTTGCATTGGACTCGAGGAAATGAGAGGTTTTCTGAATAAATAAGTTACTATTTAAAACATTAGCTGAGCATTTGTAATCTTCGGGCATTGTTAGGTGAATTGTTTCGGACTCCAACTTATCGGTTAAATAATTTAAATATTTTATTTTTGTCTTTTACATTGGCCTATGTTAGTTAAGTTGAGTCTTAGGCTCTATAGTAAAGTTTATTGCATAGTTGGAGATAGCGATATTTTCAACCTCCAATAGGCCACATTGATATTTTTTATTTTTTAGTAGGAGAAAAACTGTAGTTTTATTAAGAAAGAAAGAAAGTTACTTAAGTTGGGGTGGGAGATTTTTTTCATAGGACAGTCTTTGTGAGAGAGAGTAGAACGACTGTTTTAGCCCTTCTTTTTTGTGTGTGTGTGTGTGTGTAATTTATATCTCTCCAATTTTTTTTTACTTGTTTTAATTGGTGTCTATTTTGGATCCTAAATGGCCCATCCGATCTACATTGGTTAGTGTGACGTTCTATATGGTACCAAAGCCATAGATTTTGAAATTGATGATTTTTTAATGTTTGTAACTCTACATGGTATCAAAACACAAGCTTTGAGAAAGGTTGTCCGCGTGTTCGTAGTTTGGCATCATTGAAAAGTTTCCAGAAATTTGTTGTGCTACAATGTCAGTATGTGGACTCTTATTTTGATTATTCATGAGGTAAATCATCATGACTGATGCTACTACCATCTCTCTCATTTTGGAAGCCAACTATTTCTTTAAAAATTCTGGCTTCTTTCTGTTTACTTGTTTCCATCAAACTTTTCCGCTTAACTTTGCAAAGGGTTTGGTGGTTTTGTTTTGTATCTTTTATTCTTATTAATGAAAATGGCACTTGGCACAAATACCATTAAAAGCTGATGAATATTTACAACTCCTTCGGTCTCTATTGTATACATGATTTGGGAAATGCAGGTGAATTGGCAAGTGCACCTTCATATTTTTAGATGATTCTTTCATTATTTTCTTTAATTAAAAAAGTAAAATGCTAGGCAAGCTCTGGACAAAGAGGTTTATGCTTATGTTCCAGGAGATAAGGACAGATCAATATGCATGGTCCAGGGTGTACTCAAGGCATCTTTAGATTGATTACTTAACGACGTTTAGAAGAAGACAATTCCCTTGAGAAGATAAGGATGGATTGTTCAATGAAGGCAAGAACCTCCCACCATGGTGAAAGGTCTATCCAAGCACTAGGATATTGCCCATTTCGTTTCTTTGATGGATTATTGACATTAAAAGTCAGTAGATGAATTATTTACAAGCATCTTCAGAAAAGTGGATTCCTTCTAAGAGGATCCAAGACATGCACTAAAGGTCTAAGACAATCCATTGTATGAAGAACGGGACCAAGCTTTTGCTTTGTCGATATCTATTAAAATAAGACGGCTCTGAGATAAAGAACTCAAGAACTAAAACATTGGCTCACCTGTTCCAATCTTGGTTATATTCTACCTTCAAGTTGTTGCAAGGCGTCTTCTAATCTTTGGAATGAAGCGAGAGGCGGTTATAGCAGACAACTTTCATTGTTGAATTAAATTAAATATTTTTAAAATTTTGAAAACTAAATTAGTCAACGGCCAAGGGGCAAGCATCCAGCGCAAGAGCAAATATGGAAAATTTCCAAAGAAAGCAAACCATGACAAGTGTCATGCATCCAGCGCAAGAGCAAGCATGGAAAGGCCCCTCGAAGAAGGAAGAAAACGTGGATGGCCAAGATGCAATAAGCCGAAGGATCAAAGGAGCACAAGAAGACACGTTATCAATCCGCGGGAGAGGAATCTTCTTCTTTTGACGCGCATGAGCCTATATAAAGGGCTCTAGGGATCATTTCAAAGCACAATCAAAATTTTTTCTTCTCCCTATTCCAAGAGTCTAGATAAAAAGGGCTCTAGGGATCATTGGGGAGAAAAGAAATAAAGAAAATTTTTCTTCTCCTCATAATTTTTCTAAGTTTCTTTTGAGGTATCTGCAAGTGTGAACGTGCTCTACTTTCTTCCCTGGAGGCGCACTGACGGGGAAGACGTGGTTCTGTATTGGGTCGTCGTATCTCTAGGAGATCTGTGCCAGCAGACCCGTGCGTGGGGGGCATAACTTTTCTGGGACAGCGCATTCAGCTTGTTTCGATCCACAGGCCATCTTCTCTATCTTTCTTCATTTTATTATTATATTGTCAAGTTAATTATTTGCTAGTTTATTCTTCTTAATTATTGTTTTTGAATATTAAAAATATTTAAATTTATCAATTATATTTGTGCATCTAGGCTAACAATCCAGAAAAGTTTATTTACTATTAGCACTAGATTTTAAATTACAACATTTATTATATATTTTGTTACATAATATAAATTGTTATATTTTAACTGTTACACATTTATGCTAGCTTTACTTTAGTACTTAATCTTTCAAGCAAAATATTAGATTGCTTAAACTCTAAGAGGTTTATTAATACCTCCATTTGGACTCCTTACGGAGTAATTTCCAGATTTCATTCAAACGGAAATTCGGAAATTCGGAAATTGGTTAATTCATAGGAGCTAGTTTAATATTGCACTTAGGATAAAATTGAACGATATCTAGTAAAAATTATCTATTGAATAACAATGTCTAAGAAAAGCTTGTCAAAAAGGCATACGTGCCTAAGAAAGGCTGGTACTTAAGTAAGCCAAATGCTCCACCACCGATCTAGAGCTGATCTGGCTGTTATTCTTTGAATTTTTCAATTAGACATCTAAAGTTCAAATTAGATATCAGTGCAATAATTTGACATAAACCTTCTCATTCCACAGGTGACATAAACCAATTACCACTGTCTTCATAGAATCCTAGGAGCCCTTTCTGATAGGCTTTATGATATTTATTATATAGCTAAGAGTGCCAAGGATCTCTGGGATACCCTAGAAAATAAATATGGACTTGATGATGCCGGGGTAAAGAGATTCAAAGCTTCTGACTTTAGCAAGTTTAAATTTTGATTCCAAACCTATGAATGATCAAATCCATGAATATGAAACATTGATTCTTCAACTCCAGGCAAATGGAACCCACTTAGATGAGTCTTTCCAAGTTGCCTGTATTATAGACAAACTTCCTCTACCTGGTCAGACTTTGCCAAGACTTTGAGCCACACCCAAGGTGATCTGTCTCTAACCAAGTCCTAAATTCTATCAGGATTGAAGAACAACATCGCCTTAGAGAAAAATCCCACTCCTCCAATCCTTTGCCCAAAGTCAACAATGTTGAATCCAAGCCCAAATCCAAAAATCAGAATCGTTCTTTCCGACCCAACCACAACAAGTCCTTCAAGAAGAAATCATTCAACCATAGGAACTCCTTTCAGCCCAACAACAGAAAACCCAACTTCTCTCAGAACCAGAAGAAAGAGAAAGAAGGAGAATCTGTTCGTTGCTGTTTTGTCTGTGGTCGGACCAACCATATGGCCACCAATGCTTCTACAAGATCACTACTCCTCGTCAACCTAGAAGTAAGGGTCCTGCCACTTCTGGCGCCCAGGCCAACATGGTGACCTGTGGGGCTGACTCCTTTGAGACTGCTATCAGGTCTGTTTCCTTCATACCTGAAGTTAACATGACACAATTAGCACTTGACTGGTGGATTGATACCGGAGCTAGTATACATGTTTGTTCTGATCGCTCCTGGTTTTCATCTTATCAGATCTCATGTAGAGGAACTGTGACCATGGGTAATAATGCTTTGGCGCGCGTGCTTGGAGTGGGACGAGTGGATCTGACACTTACCTCTGGGAAGATCCTTACTCTGCAAGGCGTGCACCACGTTCCAGACATCCGTAGAAATCTAGTTAGTGGATCCTTGCTTGTCCAGCAAGGATACCGAATTGTTTTTGAATCAAATAAAGTTGTAGTAACCCATGGTGTCTCTTTCATCGGAAAAGGTTTTCTTTGTGATGGATTGTTTAAACTCAATGTAATTATTCCATCTATGAATGAAAATTCTATTGTTCTTCATATTGACTCTCCTATTGTCTGGCATAGTAGGCTGGGACATGTAAACTATAGTTCAATTAAAAGATTAATGCACTTGAATTTAATCCCAAAATCAGAACTTAAGAATAATGATAAATGTGAGATATGTGTAGAGGCCAAATTACCTAAAAGACCCTTTCACGCTGTAAGTAGAGATTCTGATCTCCTTGAACTCATACATAGTGATGTATGTGACTCAGGGAGAACCTCAAGGGGTGGAAACAAATATTTTGTAACTTTCATAGATGACCCTTCTAGATACTGTCACATCTATCTTATCAAAGCTAAAAATGAGGTCTTAAATAAATTCAAAGTCTATAAAGCAGAGGCTGAAAACCAACTAGATAAAAAGATTAAAATCTTAAGGTCTGATAGAGGAGGTGAATATACCTCATTTGAGCTGACCCAGTTCTGTGAAGAATATGGGATAATTCATGAAGTGACAGCTCCTTATTCACCCCAATCTAATGGAGTAGCTGAGAGAAAGAATAGAACCTTAATGGATATGGTTAACTCTATGTTAATTAGTTCAGGAGCACCAGAAAATCTTTGGGGGGAAGCACTAGTAACTGCATCTTATATCTTGAATAGAATTCCATTCAAACATAATGATAAAACTCCATATGAAATCTGGAAACATAGAAAACCTAACTTAAAATACTTAAAAGTGTGGGGGTGCTTAGCTAAAGTAAAAATTCAGAAAATAAAAGAAAGAAAATTGGACCCAAAAAGTAGATGCAATATTTATAGGATATGCAATTGAGAGTAATGCTAATAGATTTTTAGTGTTTAACTCTCAAATAAATGAAATTAATAACAACACCATAATGGAAGCAAGAGATGCAATCTACTTTGAAAGTATATTTCCTTTTAAAACAAGGATAAATGATCAAATAAATACCAATAATAATTTAGGGACTAGTTCTAGCAGAACCAGATTTAGAGAAGAAGAAGAAGAAACTGAACCTAGAAGAAGTAAAAGAACTAGAGTTGAAAAGAACTTTGGAGAAGACTACTACACATTCCTAATAGAAGACTCTCCTACTTCTTTAGAGGATGCCTTGAAATCTCTAGATGCCCCCTTCTGGAAAGAAGCAATAGATAATGAAATGCAATCCATAATCCAAAACCACACTTGGGAATTGGCGGACCTACCCCAGGAAGTAAACCCATAGGGTGTAAATGGATCTTTAAGAAGAAACTTAGGCCAGATGGAACTGTAGACAAATATAAGGCTAGGTTAGTAGCCAAAGGTTTTACTCAAAAATCTGGGATTGACTTCTTTGATGTTTATGCCCCTGTAGCTAGAATCACTACCATTAGGATTCTTGTTTGCCTTGGCTTCCATTCATAAGCTGGTTATACATCAAATGGATGTTAAAACTGCTTTCTTGAATGGGGACCTAGATGAAGAGATCTACATGAACCAACCCGAAGGTTTCATTGTCCCAGGTCAAGAGAAAAAGGTATGTAGGTTGATTAGATCTCTTTATGGTCTAAAACAAGCCCCCAAAAATGGCACCTTAAATTTGATGAAATAATCCTAACTAATGGATTTAAAATTAATAACACAGATGAATGTGTATATTATAAAAAGAAGAATAACAAAATTATAATCTTATGTTTATATGTAGATGATATCCTAATTTTTGGAACAGACTTAGAAATTATTAATGAAGTAAAACAATTTTTATCTCTAAAATTTGACATGAAAGATTTAGGAGAAGCAGACCTAATCCTTAATACTAAAATCATGAGGAATGAAAATGGAATAACTTTGTCCCAAAGCCACTATGTGGAGAAAATTCTTAAAAAGTTTCACTACTCTGATTGTCATCCTGTATCTACTCCCTATAATCCATCTCTTCATCTAAAGAAGAACTTAGGTGATCCAGTCAATCAAGCTTGTATGCCCAGATCATTGGTTCTTTAGGATTTCTTGCAAATTATACCAGACCTGATATTGCATACTCTGTGAACCGACTGAGTAGATATACTCACAATCCTAATAATGATCATTGGACTGCTCTAAAAGAATTCTCAGGTACCTTAAGGGTACCATATCTCTAGGATTACCACTATTTGTGGTCATCCTGCTGTTCTGGAAGGCTTATAGTGATGCCAACTGGATCAGTAATACAGGTTGACACCAAATCCACCACTAGTTTTGTCTTCCTTTTAGGAGGTGCAGCTGTATCATGGAAAGTCTACCAAAACAAACTGTAGTGGCTAGGAGCACCATGAAATCTGAAATGATTGCCCTAGATACCACTAGCATTGAGGCCGAGTGGACTTAGAGATCTACTGATAGATTTGCTCTTGAGACTTCACCATTACCTTCTATATCTATTCATTGTGACTGCAGATCTGCTATAGATAAATGCAAGCAAGAAAATGCAAATTGTGAAAATGAATAGGCACTTGAAAGTGCGCTATAAATCATTGAGATACAAATTAAAGAATAACTGATTGCACTAAATTTTGTAGATCTGAAAGAATCTAGCTGATCAGACTTACCAAAGGATTGTCTAGAACAGTGGTTCTAGAGTTGTGAGGGGGATGGGGCTAACCCATAGTAAAGTCACCACCGGGTGGTAACCCAACCTGAAAAGGTTTCATGGTAGAAACAAGCTAGATAGGTGACTAATGAGTAGCACTATTTATTTTTTCCATCCTAGGCGCAAAAGTGCTCATAAAAAGCAAGAGTTAGGTTGAGTTTTTACTCTTAATGAATCCGATACCCATGAGGCAGCGGTACCTACTTGCTCGTACCCTTTTTAGGATTCACCTATATGCGTGTAGTCATGAGGCCGCGACTGTGGGAAGTGGCTGTTCCCTAATAACACACATGAAGAGATACCTGCGCATGGCCGTAAAGCGCAAACCCGCTTCGAGCATGTTCACGCTATATTATGTGTGCTGTTGATGAAATCTGAGCCATGGACCAAGGTTCAAGGCATAGTCCACCTTGGCTCCACAGAGGTAATCAATTGTCACTAAGTGAAGGTTCAAACCGAAAGGTACCTACACCTATTACATAATATAAGATACTCAGCATTTTATTTTTATTTTTATTTTTATTTATTTTATTTTGATTTTAAATTTTTTAAATATTTAATTTATGTGGGGGATTGTTGAATTAAATTAAATATTTTAAAATTTGAAAACTAAATTAGTCAACGGCCAAGTGGCAAGCATCCAGCGCAAGAGCAAATATGGAAAAATTTCCAATGAAAGCAAACCATGACAAGTGTCATGCATCCAGCGCAAGAGCAAGCATGGAAAGGCCCCTCGAAGAAGGAAGAAAACGTGGATGGCCAAGATGCAATAAGCCGAAGATCAAAGGAGCACAAGAAGACACGTCATCAATCCGCGGAGAGGAATCTTCTTCTTTTGACGCGCCTGAGCCTATATAAAGGGCTCTAGGGATCATTTCAAAGTACAATCAAAATTTTCTCTTCTCCCTATTCCAAGAGTCTAGATAAAAAGGGCTCTAGGGATCATTGGGGAGAAAAGAAATAAAGAAAATTTTTCTTCTCCTCATAATTTTTCTAAGTTTTTTTGAGGTATCTGCAAGTGTGAACGTGCTCTACTTTCTTCCCTGGAGGCGCACTGACGGGGAAGACGTGGTTCTGTATTGGGTCGTCGTATCTCTAGGAGATCTGTGCCAGCAGACCCGTGCGTGGGGGGCATAAACTTTCCTGGGACAGCGCATCAGCGTGCTTCGATCCACAGGCCATCTTCTCTCTCTTTCTTCATTTTATTATTATATTGTCAAGTTAATTATTTGCTAGCTTCTTAATTATTGTTTTTGAATATTAGAAATATTTAATTTATCAATTATATTTGTGCATCTAGGCTAACAACTTTCACTACTAGGAATTCGTAACATAATTTCTTTTAGATAAACAAAAGATGACAACTACACTATTGTATTTTATGATAATTTAAATTAATTAAATTGTTCCTTTGTAAATAGTTTCTATAAAATCTCTTTTTCTACTAAAGGCTGGGTGGCCTTGCCTCCCTCTTCATCAAAAAATAAATGAATAAATAAACTGCAAGAACTAGCAAATATAAAGCTATATGCAGATAATTTTAAGTGGAATTTCTGAGTTATTAGTTATTAAATTATATATATTTGTTCAGTTAGCTAGATCGGCCAAAAGTCTTATGGAAGCATGTCAAGTTGTATTAATGCTAGAAGCTAATAGGAAGTGAAAAATTAATTATCTTGAGTAAATAGTTTATATGAAATATAATTAATAAATTCTTTCTCCACGAGCAAACATATGGAAAAATGCATAGTGCAATTTATTTAGTACACCTCAATCATTTGGCATATCTCAAATAATTATATTTAAATAATTTGGTCTCCAAAAAAAGTTTGGCTGCTCGACCGCTGGAGATGTAAAGTTTAGCCTCAATTAATATGCCTGTGTCAAATAAGCTCTGCCCCCAATTGGCTCTGCCTCAAGTAGCCCTACCTCAAATTGGCTAGCATCTAAATGACATAATCTGTAGTTGGAAGATTGGTTACTTTAAGAATTTTAATATGTAGATTACAATTTAATTAATGAAACCATAGTTATCAACTAGATGCATGCTTGTTGGATGTAAGTAAAAATGCAAGATGAACGGTTGCTTTAGGAAATACGTGCAAACATCGAAGGCTACAATCTACATTGTTTCATTCACCTTACATGCATTCTTGTATATATTAACTTCTCCCCTATAAAAGGACTTGAATTTTTTTTTCCTCATTGCATATACCTGATTGGTAGTTTCCCTGCCGAATCTACAAGTTGAAATTTGGATATATATATCTTCAAATATTTTCATGAATAATTGTATGCTCATGGAAAGTCCTTCTTGCCAAATATGGGAGAGGGAGGTTGGTATTGTCAGCAGAAGTTCGATTATTTAGCTACCAATCGAGCGTTAATGCGTCCAGACAACTTTTTGCGTGCACAGAATCCATGTCTCAAAGCATGTTCCATAATGTTTCACCTAACCACGCCATGAGAACAGCAGTCCTTCAAAATTCTAGCTTGGCTAAAATAGTGAACACTTCTTATTTTATTGTAGAACATAATTCACAATAATTAGCTCATTGTCTTTCTTCCTTAGATACTGCATGTTCATAGTTACATGGAGGAAGAAATTGAGCTACAAATAAGATGCATATCATTTTCCATTAGCTTTTATTTCCGAGCCATGCTTCATTAGATCCTTAATAAATTGATCAAAGTTTTTCTGCGACGAGCCGTCAGGAGCGAGTGCACTCTCGAGGGCCTTCCTCACCTTCTTGATCTCCTTCCTGGCTTGGTCCCCAATTTCTCCTCCCATCATGCTGTCGATTTTCTTCGAGATATCCTTCCTCCTCACAGCATTAAGCTCTCCAATTCCGACACCGATCCTCCAATCCTGGACGACCAACTTCCTGTTTGTGAACTGATCGGTCAGCAGCGGAAAACATAGCAACGGGACGGCGCACCATATGCTTTCCAATATCGAATTCCACCCACAATGCGTCAAGAAGCCTCCGATCGAAGTGTGCGACAGCACTTCTATTTGGCAGCACCACTGAACGACGATCCCTCTCCCATGACTCTCCTCTAAGAATCCTCTCGGCAATCGCTCGGGATCGTCGGAGCTCACGATGTCTGGTCTAAGGCCCCATTTAAAGTTCGCCTTGCTGCCTAAAATCCCATATGCTATCTCCTCCAAGTCTCTCTTGCTCACATGAGCGTAGCTCCCAAAAGAAATGTACAGGACGGAGCCTGCCGGCTTGGAGTACGAAGCCATTGAGAGCAATCCGACTCCGTCCACAAGCTCGTCGCGACGGTGCTCTTGGTGAAGCCCGCCGGAAAGATCGGACCGATGGCATAGAATGGCTTCTCCTTCTGCAGTGCCCAGATGGTCGTTGGCTCGAGCTCTTGCACCGTGTTGCATAGTACGAAGTCCGCCCCTTTGGCTTCTTCGAACGATTTGAAGATTATTTGGTGCCCCACGGAAGACGTATCGGTCTCTTGGAGGTATGACATGAGTTCGGTTGGCTCGATCATCGGCACTCCGGTATGTACGTTATGGTGTCCTTGCGATTCTCTACAATCCACAAACATGTTGATGTTGGCAACAAATTCTAACGATAGATGAAAAAGTTGTACTTATTACCAAGAGAAGCGAAGTGGCCATTTTTTTTAAGGAGGTTCATGTGGTAGTAGAGGGTGAAGATGATGGCAGCCTCGGTCCAGAAGGAGACATAAGGTATGCCAAACTTCTTGGCTATGGTGGAGGGCCAGACGAAGAAGGTGTCGGTGATGAGGCAGGTGATCGGGGGGCTGGCATGCAAAAGCTTTTGCATGAGCTCCTCGACATGGGCCGAGAGGACGTGGAGAAGGGAGGCCATGAATTGTTCATGGTTGAGGGATCGGTCGAAGGAGACGGGAAGGCCGTCGCTGACAAGCTCGTAGCGGATGTCGAGGCCGGATGCACGGGCACCGGCGAAGATGTCGTCGGAGTTGTGGGCTTGGGTGGTCTGGTGGAGGACGGCTTCTGTGTTCGCAAAGGTGATGGTGAAGCCTTTGGAAGCCAGCTTGATGGCGAGGTGGACGACGGGGATGATGTGGCCTTGGAGGGGATAGGCGATGATAAGGGCGTGGGGCTTCTGGCCTTGTTCCGCCATTGTTTCTCGGACGGTTGCTTCGCAGAGATGAGATTTAATATAGAAAGTTAAAGAGAGAGAGAGAGAGTGAAGGGGGCACCAGACCGGGCTGGTTGAACGGTGAGATAGAGGTGGCGGACAAAGGGTTGACGTTGTCGTAGGTTTGAATGGACGGAAACACCCTCGCCTCATTATTAGGTGCGAGAGGGACTTGTCTTTTATTTTTTTTCTTATGAAAACGCGAGTATCATACATAACGATGGTCCCCACTAGCCTCTCTAAATACATGCTTCGCTTGAAGCACCATCCCCTACTCACCATGGTCCAAATATCTCTCAAAAGTGGGTGGTAATCGCCGACCCCCCTGAAACCTGCAGAATCCATCCGATGATTGTCGCAGAATCGCCCTCCAGCAGGACCTCTTTCTCCTACAAGGCTCGTCGAACGTAGCACAAACCAGACCAGGCCGCTCTCAACTCCGCCTCTGGCACTAAAGTGTCGAACAAATAGTAGCCTCCAACTGCGATCACCCTCGAGTCCGGGCCCCTAACAACGAAGCCCGCACCACCCCTCCTGCCGCCCTGCAGGACACATCCATCGAAGTTGACCTTGAAGAAGCTCGGGGATGGGGGATCCCAGGTGAAAAACATCAAGTGAGATGCTCGACGAGCAGATGAGGAGCCCCAGATGTTCCGAACTGTCAAAGGTCTATCCAACCGAATTGTTTGAGAGGCCTTCACCGCCAACAGTCACGCCCTCTCCACGGCACCCCGGTGGGGCTATCTCTCTCCAAAAGTCCATGCGTTCCTTGCAAGCTAGATCTGATAAGCAAAATAAGTCGTCAGCACTGCCTCCAGTTTGGACTGCAAGACCCTCGCCAATCGGCGAATAACCTTGAGAAAGGCCACCACGTGACGCTAGAGCACTGTAGGAAGTCCCGTCTACCTCCAAACCCTCCTAGCCTGGTGGCTCTAGAAGATAGCATAGTCCAGCGACTCATCACTCTGACACTCAGGGCACTGGGGGTGGATATCTATGCCCCTTTCGAACAACAGCAGTCTAGTCGGTAGCCTCCCCCAAGCGATCTTTCAGAGAAATAAGGCCACTCTAGGGTGCAAGCCAAATCGCCAGATCCATCCGAGGTCCACCCCCATTTGCCCTCCATCCTGGGCAACACTACAGACATCAGCAACTCTGACCTTAGGGCTGCAGGAAGAGCTCCACATCCTGACATTAGGGCAAGGGTGCCCCGAAACTGGGAGCGACCGAATTCGCTCCGCAAGTGGCTCCCCGAACAACTGATCGATCCGGTGAGTGTCCCACCCCCCACCTCCGGGTAGGAGAAGGTCACAAACTCGGACTCCGTCCCCAGCCTCCAAGCTAACTAGGGTCGGCCAACGCAACATCGAGAACTCATCTACCCATGCGTCCCCCACCACATCCACCCTTTGGCCATCATCGATCAACCACACTAGAGAATCCCTCTGACCCCAGATGGGGTCCCACCGCTCCCAACGGGGCCCTACCGGGCAACGATCATCTGACTCCAAAGAGACTGTGGCTCCAAGAGGATCCTAGCAGCATGCTGAGCAATCAAAGCTTACCTCCAGGTCAGCAAGGACTGGATGCCCAGCCCCCCAGCCCTAGTCGGTCGGCAAACCGACTCCCAATCCACCAGGTGCACCCCCCGGCCGCCACCACGCAACCCCCAGATGAAGGCTCGAGCCAGCCTCTCGATCCTCGACAGGACCGTCTTGGGGATAGTGGTTTTCGACATCAGGTACACAGACATGGAATAGAGAACATACTTGACTAGGATGACCCTCCCCATCATAGAAAGCAAGGCCGCCCTCCAACCCTCCAACCTCTACTGCACCCGGTGCACCACATCCTGGCAGTCCGAGACCGTGATAGGGACACCCAGATAGCTCTACAGACCTTTCTGCTCCCTCATACCAAGAAGATCCCAGATCTCCTGTCGCATCTGCACCTCAGTCTTCGAGCTAAAAATAATGGTTGATTTCTAGAGATTCACCCTCTGCCTCGAAGCCAAGCAATAATTCTCCAGGACCCTTGAAGAGCAGTGGCATCTCTGGGTCTGACCCTAGCCAAAATAAGGCAATCATCTGCAAAAAGGAGGTGAGTGATCGGTGGGGAACCAGGCGCAGGGACATAGGCCTCCAGCGCCCGCTTCCCACATGCCTGTCGCAAAGCACGGGACAAAACATCAGCACAGATGATGAAAAGATATTGGAATAGGAGACAACCCTGGCACAGCCCGATAGTCAACCGGAAGAAAGGCGACGACGTGCCGTTGACCAAGATGGAGAAAGACGGCCCTTGCACACACCCCATAACTCAGGAGATCCAGGTCTCGTGGAAACCAAGGCTTGCCAGCGCCCTCAAGAAAGGCCAACGGACCCTGTCGTAAGCTCGCTCCATGTCAAGCTTCATAGCCATGTAACACCTCCGCCGCGGAACTTGCTGCAAGTCCCACATCATCTCCTGGGCTATCATGACATTGTCGGTAATACTCTATCCACCAACAAAAGCCCCCTGCTCCGAGAAAATGAGATGAGGCAAAAGGAGCTGCATCCTACCCACCAAGATCTTTACCACCACCTTGTAAAGGGTGGTGCAAAGGCTGATGGGTCTATAATGGTCGGGCTCCATCGCATCGCATCGATTCGGTATCAGGGTAACAAAGGTTGCCTTCTAGTCATCTGCCATAACTACTGAACTAAAGAAGAGCCGGACCGCCTCCACCACCGCTCTCCCGACAATGCCCCAGTATCTCCTGAAGAAAAAAGAGGGGAACCCATCAGGCTCCGGGGCTTTGTCTTCCCCCATGGCCTAGACCGCCCTCCTGATCTCCGCCTCTATCACCTCCTCGTCAGCACTGCATTCTCCGACGACCCCACACCGTGTTCGGGCGAGGGAAAGCTACACCACTGTCCAAGCCCTCCTCCTCGGACCAACATTTTGATGCTTCATGTTGTAGCCTTTAATTACTCGGCATGTTTTTTTTTTTTTTGCTAAGGCGGGTGGATCATACTTGACGAGTATGGATACACCTAATAAAATCAAAAAAAAAACCTCGGAGTGCCACGGGAAGCTTCCTATATCCAGCCCATAGGGTACTGCCAGAGTGACTGGCTACATAATCAGCCACCCAGTTCGTAGCCCATTGGCTTCACGGAAAACATGCTTGGCCTGTAAGGCCCCTCCGTCTCTCACCAATGCCCAGATATCTTGAAGCAAAGGGTGGACGCAACCATTACCCCTTGGGCCCCTCCGGATCCAGCTGATGACCGTGGCTGAGTCCCCCTCTAGGACAATGGAACTGACCCGTAAAACACACCGGGCATAACGGAAGCCCGCCCAAGCGGCCCTCAGCTTCGCACCCGAAACTGAAATGTCAAAGAGTTGACTACCTCTGCAGCCATGATCCTGGCAGACGAGTCCCGAATAATGAAACCCGCCGCCCCGCGTACCTCCGTCCAAGACAGACCCATCGAAGTTGACCTTGAGGAAATCCGGGGATGGGGGCTCCCAAGTGAAAAATACTGTACAGGATACTGCCAAAGCAAAATGGAAATCCCAGACATTCCGAGCTATCAAGATCCCTTCGACATGTATGATATGACTGTGCTTTGCAGCCTGCACACGGGCACTCTCCACCACAAGTCTCGGTGACATGCTGCGTTATCCAAAGGTACGAGCATTTTTAGCTAGCCAAATCTGGTAGGACGTGCAAATCGCTTGGGCTGCCTCCTAGCGAAGTAGTGGGGACTCCGAACATCGGCGCATGGCCTATAAAAACTGGTCCCTCCAGCCCCGAACCTCCCGCGGGATCTCTGCCATTCACCAAGTTGCCCTAGCTCATGTGCACTGAAATAAGGCATTGTCCACCGTCTCATCCACACCTCAATCCCCACATACTAGGAAAATTCTCAGTCCTCGCCCACTAAGTACTGCCCTCATCGGAAGACAGTCCCAGACCACCTTCCAGAGAAACAGGGCTACCCTCGGATGGATTCCCAAGCGCCAGATCCAGGTGCAGTTTGACCCAGGCTCATACTGCCGCCGGAGAATGCGGGAGAGGTCACCCACCCTGATGCTAGTCTTGGTAGAGATGCTCCAAACCTGCACGCCAGAACCTGCACACCCAGGTTACGGGAGGGATCGAACCCTCTCCGCCAGGTGTCCCCCCGAAAAACTGAACCAACCTAGTCTCATCCCATGCAACCCCTCCAGGGATAAGGAGATCATAGATTCACAGGCCTTCTGCAGCCTCGACACTAACCATAGTCGGCCAATGCCGCATGGGGAGAGCATCTACCCACGAGTTTCCAACCACATCAATACTGTGCCCATCGCCTATCAGCCATCTAGTGTGCATCATAGCAGTAGGCAGGTACCTTGCAATCTCTCGCCACAGGAAGAAACATCTCCGCCCTCGTGCCAGTGCCTCAGGGCCCACCTGCCCGTAGTGGGCTGCCATGGTTCGGTTCCAGATCCCCTGCGGCTCCAAAAGAAAACAGACTGCATGCCGGGCAATGAGCATCTCCCATCTCTCCAGAAAGATAGAACCCCAAGGCCACCCTCACTAAATAGGAGGCAGATGCTCTCCCATGCCACCTATTGCGCCCCCCAACTACCTCCATACGAGCCTTATAAGAAGCCTCGAAGTAGCCGCTCAATCTTCAATAGCACTGTCCTTAGCACCATCGTGTTTGCCCTGAGATAGATGGGTATAGAGCTAAGTACAGATCTGATCAGCGTCAATCTACCAATCATAGATAGAGATGCTGCCCGCCATCCCTACAGCCTACTCTGAACCCATTGCACCAACCAAGTACACTCAGATACCCACTGTCTCCTACCTATGATCGGTACACCCAGGTAGCTCCAGGTTCCGTCCTGCTCGGGCATCTCCAAAATCCTCCAGATCCCTCGTCGAACCCCGGACGACGTGCTACGGCTGAAGGAGATTGTGGACTTCTGGGCATTCACTCTCTGCTTCGACACGACACAGTAGTCGGCCAACACCCTCCTGAGGGCCCGTGCATCCTCTACTTACGCCCTCGTAGAGGAGACAGTCATCGACAAAGAGTAAGTGAGATATCGGCCGAGCCCCTGGAGCTGGGATGTAAGCCTTCATCTCCCTGGCGGCGCATGCAGCCCGTAGTGCCCGAGACAAGACATCAGAGCAAATAATAAACAGGTATGGAGATAGGGGACATCCCTGCCGAAGCCCCATGGTGGATTTGAAAAGGGGGGACGGTGTGCCGTTGACCATAATAAAAAACCTCGATCCTCAAACACACCCCAGCACCCAACTAATTCAGGTCTCGTGGAAGTCAAGACTCTCCAACGCTCGCTTAAGGAAGCTCTATCTGATTCTATCATAAGCTCGTTCCATGTCCAGCTTGACAGCCATTAGGCTTCGCCGCATTGAGGCCCGCTGAAGATCCCACATCATCTCTTGGGTCAGCATGACATTGTCGGAGATGCTCCTACCTCCAACAACAGCTCTTTGTTCCTGACAGATAATTTTGGAAAGTAAGGGCTTCATCCGCTCCGCCAGTATTCTTGTCATAACTTTATATAAAGTTGTGTACAAACTGATAGGCCTAAAGTGACTCAGTTCTGCCGCATCCTGACGCTTCGATATTAACGTGACAAATATGGCCTACCAGTCATCAGGCATCCCTGTCCGACTGAAGAAACACGGAACCACTTCAACGACAGCTGTCCGGATAACGCTCCAGTATTTCCAAAAAAAGAAGGGTGGGAACCCATCTGGACCATGTCCTTATTCTCTCTCAGGGCCCAAACCGCCTCCCACACCTCCCCCTCCACCACCGGTCGAACCAATAACGCATTCTTTGTAATACCAATTCCCATGTCGGCCCTCGGGAGCTGATCGACCTCGTCACCATCACTATCCTTTGGCCATCTAGAGCGGAAGAAAATCAAGCAAGACCTGTCTAATCGCCAAGTCCCCCTCCACCCGCTAACCCGTCACGTCTTGCAGGGACCGGATTATATTCTTCGCAGCACGGTGGAAGAAACTAGTGCTCCGATCACCCTCCCTGACCTACTAATTATGGACTTCTATCTTTAGAATATCTCATGTTGTCACAAGATCGAGTTATGAGTGGCAAGAAGCCCCCGAAGGCATACCATGTTGGCCTCCGAGGAGCTTGTCGGCCTACAACCACACGGTTCCAGCGGCGCAGCCGCCTCTTGGTCAGTTCCAACTTCCGAGAAACCCTCTGCATAGCATCGTCGCACACTGGCAAGCTCCAGCTCCTCGGACAATGTCCCGGACTGAGGGTAAGACAACCAAACCTTCTCAAAGCGGAAGGGGCAATGGTGACTAGAGTCGGATGACGTCGAGATCAGCAGTGGACAATGATCTGAGGCAATCCGAGATAAGTGGCTGACTCGATAGGAAGGACACCAGATAATCCAATCAGTGGACGCCCAGGGCCCTGTCGAGCCTCTCCCAAATCCTAGCTCTACCAGACCGGTTGTTACATCATGTAAACCACGGTCCGGAGAAGCCTAGGTCCACTAGGCCATTCCGGCGATCGAAAGTCATGAAACTCCCTCCTATCTACTATATTAGTAAAAGCCCTTCCACCCTTCTTCTCACTAGCGTCTTGGATACAATTGAAATCTGGCCACCACCGCTACCGGAAACCCCTGGGCGACTAAATGGGTGATTTCGTCCACAGGACTCTCCTATCCTATGGTCAGTACTCGCATACACGCCACTTAAAACCCACGGTTCTATATTGGTTTTGAGACAACCATAATAACCTATTGAGAGCAGTTGTGGAAAACATCTACTAACGCCACACCCCGCTTCCATATGGCCAAAATACCCCCGGACAGCCCTTGGGATCTACTGCATAGATCTCCCAGTCTGCTTCTAAGTACCGCTGTACTCGGCGGAGGACACTACCAGACAGACGCGTTTCATAAAGGAAGTAGATCTCTAGTTCGTGGATCTGCACAACCTCCTGAAAGACGACATGAAAGATGGCTTTGCCGCCCCTCTACAGTTTTCATGCCAGAATCTTCATGGAGAAAAGTCCGAGAGGTCGGCTACAGACAGGCACATCCACCTCCTAGGCCACAGGGGCCATCTCCACCTCGGGATAAATGCTACTCCGCTGAACATCATCAGCGTTGGCTCCGGAGACGACTCGCATAATAGCCGCCTTAATCCATTAGAATTAAAATGATGAATAAATAAATAAAATATTTTGATAACGTGGCGGAAAAAAAAGCTAAAACTAATTAGAATTTCTTATTTACTGAAGTTCATGTAGATTTCTTTCTTTGTGCATTATGATATAAAAGCATACTTTCTATAATTATATGATTTATTGTGAATATTTGATCTAAAAAATTATAAATCTAAAACAGCTTTCCTGCTAAAAATATTTTTTTTTTTAAACAAGCTTTATTTTGGAGTTTATCTCAAATAGTCGTTTTTAGTTTTTTTTTTTAAAAAAATAGTTTTTCATTTTTTTATCAAATATTTTTATTTTTAAAAAATTTAAAAATACTTTCTAGCCTATCAAAAATTCTACCAATGGAGCTAAGTCAATCACAATTTATTGGTCTTCTATAAATATACGTTGTTTAAGTCTCCTCTTTCATGGCAATTTTTTACCAGGTTCCACTTGCTATTTTCTATTTTTAATAAGAGGAAGCCGCGAAGTTGGTTTACTTCTTGAGTGATGTGGGCATGATAGAAATCTTACCAAGAGTTATGCTCAAGTGCTCAATTAGTGGAGTGGCCTTTTGTTAACTTTGGGGACACGACAACTGCCACAGCTGCGCTTCCCCATTTCCATTATTGCCACGTCAACGACCCAATCTATATCAGCAAATGCAAGCAAAAATGGACGTAAATGCAAGCAAAGAACGTCGTTCCAATGCTGATAAAGCAATGATAAGAAGAGGTGTGGCTGAGGCTCTTTGGCTGCCACTGCCTGCCTTCCACGTTCAAGACACTACCAAACAAACGACACAGCATGAGGACTGTTTTCGGCTAGAAGCATTTGATGATGGCTGTATGAAATTATAACATGTCACATGGTAAAAAAAAAAAAGGAAAGTTAAATATAGAGAAAGTAATTTGATTTTAAATAAATGAAAATTTTATTTGTACTGTTTTTAGAAGATTCAACAAATACACCCCTGTTAAATCCAAATAATGAATTAATTTTTTGATATTAACTCTCTAAAATATACATACCAAAAGAAAAAAATGCACCATACGAGAATGCATCATCCAAGCTGTTCTCCTCCTCGGCAAATGTATATGTAGCTCTTTAATTCTTTAATTCTCAATATTGGACTGGTAAAATTTGGTTCACGCGGTTGCAGGCAAAATTCAATTCTTTAAATTATCACTGAATTAAAAGATCTTGATTCTTGGGTGCAAGTAAAATTTGATTTTGGGCTATGCAAGCCTTGCAGTTTGGGTTGGGCAGAGCTAGCCATTAGATGCTTAACTTTAGTGAGGCTCAAATCCAAAAATGTTATCCCGATTTCTAGTTGGTTTGTGTTTGAGTTGAAGATAAAACCTCGCCCAACTCGAATTTTAGTTAGAAGGCTCCCCAAATCTTGCTCAAACAAAACTTTAGCGGCCGCATGTCGCCAACAATGTAAATTCTCATTTTTAAAAGAACCCCCCAATGGAAATTAAGCCCTCCTTAGATCATCCCACAACGATTTATCCAAATCCAAGCCAATTTGTGTTCCAGTTCAAAATGTTAAAGTTGGATGCGACCAAGTTTCAATGGTAGGTTCATTATTGGGTTAATTTGCCCATACCAGGGCTACTTTGAAGTTCCAATTAAATGTAAATGTGCACGTTCAGTGGAGAAAATACTGTGAAAGGGCCAGTTTATATAAGGCCGGATCTAAACGTGAGAAAAACTAGGATTTTTTACAGCGCTCAGGCGGGCCTTTTGGTCAAACCGAATTGGAAAGCCCAGGCCCAATCTTGGGCATCAATGGATTGATGATGGGCATTTAATCCTCCTACCTTGTCTTATTGAGTATATAAGACTACTACCCTTGTTCACTGTGAAACAAACAAATATATAGAAACAGAAAAATTGTCCTTGGACGGTCGAATTTGTAACAAGAATGACATACCTCAGTTATTGCCATGGGGTTTACTTATCTATGTTGGATCCTATTTAATTAAGAATTGATCTCGGTACTAATTAGGGCCTACATTTGACAAGTGTCATTTATAAATTCTGATGATCTTAAGGGGTATTAAAGTAATTTCGCAGTAGTAAAGAGTTCTCTTAATGGAGGGAGAAGGGTGACTCTTTACGGGATCACTCGCATTAAGAGCTCCCTCTCCAGTATCTCTTTAGATCGGATTGCCACACATCTTAGAATATCAAGATGGACTTACCGAACGGGGTTAGATTCTAAAAATAAATTATTACCTTCGATATCGTAGGAAGGCATTGAAATTTAACAACACATGTTATTTAAACATAGTGAGGTATTTTTTAGTTAAGCGATGTGGGACTAAACTCTTCACCCCACAGCGCCCTCTTTGAGAATAGAGGAGAAGAGTGTGTTGTTAGAGTCGTTGGTTATACCAAGATCCGTGACAACCCATCCCTTTGCTCCCACTGCCTAACTTGGAACCAGGAGAACCAACCTCCCTCCTATAGGCCCAGCATCGCAAGTAATTGGAAAGTCAAAGAACCAGCCTTTCTCTGTCTTTGGTTGTTAAATATTAAATTCTTCCGAACGTAACCTATCGCTCCTTCCTTCTCTTCTTTGAGATGTTCGGATGAAAGACAGTAAGAATGATTGCAGCAGGAGGGCGGCGCACACTAGGACTTACAGTGGTCGGGGCAGAGATGCGAGCAGCTTGGAAGGGTATATCCTATACGAGGCAGGTACTTGGCGTGGAGCGGGTCTGCCTCGAGGGAGACTCATATGTGGTTATCGATTGGCTCGGAGGGCGGATCGGGTATAGTGATGGTCATCCCCTCATCCGGGAGACTCGCAGGGATGGCTCACGATGTTCAGATAGTATACATGTTCAAGGAGGCGAACAGGGCAGCAGACTGGGTCGCCTCCTTCGTTGCCCGGCACTCCAGAAATTTTTTTGGATGTCCGCATCAGACGTCCCTCCTCTTTTGTATTTTTTACTTTTCTGTGATCTAGCAGGTTGTACTCACGTAGAGTTATATGAAATGAGTAGCCGTTTTTACCAAAAAAAATGACAGTAAGAAGAAGATGAGGAGGGGAGAAAGGGGTTTGGGGCAGTTGGTCTTCCTTTTTCATGAGGTGGCCGCGTGGGGGATGCCGTCCGTGAGCTGCCTAGCGGCCGCACCACTGTGCAAAGGGAGGTCTTCTTCCCGTCGGCCTTCAAGAAGAAAGGAAAGAACCGCCGTTTACCGACGGTTCTCATCTCGATCGCCGATGACCCGGCGGTCGGATGCATGGGGAGAAGATGGTGGGGCCGCCGTTCAAGGGATACCGATGGCCGCTGCCACCGTTTGGGCGAGAAGGTGTCACTAGTTTTGGCCCCTTCTCCTTCTTTTTTTTTGGTAAAAAACGACAATTCATATAGCTCTAACGTGAGTACATCCTGCCAAGTCAGAAGAAAGTAAAAAGTACAATGGGGGCGGGAGCTCTACTATGGGTATCCAAAGAACTCTCTGAAATATCGTGTAACATAGGAGGCGATCCAGTCTATTTGCCCTGCTCGCCTCCCAAAAACATGTGCTACCTGGTGCTCACCCAGCTCCACAACCAGCCTGCGTGTCTCACGAATAAGTGGATGATCATCTCCATACCTATCTGCACCCCATATCCACTCGATCATCATAGATGAGTCCCCCTCGATGTACATCCGCTCGGCACCGGAGAATCCGCCTCGCATATGATATACCCTCCCAGGCTGCTCGAAGCTCTGCGCCAACTATGGTAAGACCTGGCGTGCGACGAACCCCAGCTACGACCAGACTGCCGCAGTGGTCTCTGATCACAAATCCAATACCTTTAAACCTCCCATCTACCGCCACGCTGTCGTCAAAGTTCATCTTGAGAAAATCAGAGGGTGGGAACATCCAAGAAACAAGAGCGAACCTGATGCCGAACCAATTCTGGAGGAAGACTTCAGTGGGATTTTAAATCAGAAACAGAAGAAGAGGGAGAAGAGAAAGAGGAGGAGGAGGAGAAGAAGGAGAAGAGAAGAAGAGAGGAGGAGAATACGTGGGGAGAAAATTTCTTAATTCTTCATTAAACCCTAATTATGAAAAGAGGTCCCTATATATAGGGCCAAAATACAAAATTTGCATAAATCCCCTTACATAGAAATAAATCCTAATAAACCCACAAATAACACAAAATAACCCACAAATAAGCCCTAAAATGCAAATAAGCCCAGAAATAAAAATAGACAAATAAATATGCAAATAAAATGGGTCTGACTCAATCCGGGGGCTCAGGATCATCTGGATGAAGGGCTCTGATGTCCCCATCAACTCCTTCCGGATGAGAAAAACTCGACCCCGTCGAGTACAGGTCTGTCCGGCTGTCGTACTGCTCCAGAAGATCGGGGGTCAAGGCGCTGCAACTGTGCTCTGAAAATCCACGTCACATCAGACTTTGGTCGACCTTTCCACCGAACAAGGTAACGTTGGTAACCACCGTTCCTGGTTGAAATAACCTGCTCATCCAATATATGTTCTATTTGTTCTCTGCGTGCATGAAATTTGGGAAGTGGTGGCTCAACAGCAGGTAATAGATCAGGGTGTCCAACATGGGCAGGTATGTCAATAAAGGGTTTAGAAGGTATGAATATTATCTTTTTGTATGGAACTAAATCTTCAATATTAAATATCGCACTAATCCCATAGTCATCAGGAAGATCCACAACATATGCATTCGAACTGATTTTCTTTAAGATTTTGAACGGTTCTGCACTACAAGTTTGCAATTTCTTAAACGTATTTGAAGAAAATCATTCAAGCCTAATTCTTATCATGACGTAATCTTTTTCACTTAAACTCTTTATAACGTCTGTGTAAATCAGCAAGGAATTTATATTTTAAGTTATTTAAGTGACTACAATTGCTGATTTCTTGATGCAATGAATATGGATGTGATGCAATTGATTGTGCAGACTCAACGCTCTATACTGATGAGACATGAAAGACAAGTCTATAGATTGCCTAGGTTTGTAATCATGCACCACTTCGAATGGACTCATACCTATGGACTTGTTAACCGAACTATGATATGGAAACTCAACTGTCGATAATATTAAATCCCAGGTCCTAGCATATGCATTTGGGTTGAGCCTATGATGTGGAAGGTTGGGTAGAAATACTCCGAGAACTAGATCAATTGCGTGTTGGATATCATGCATCGGAGAAAGTGCATCCGGAAGATCATCAGGGACTACATCATTAAACTCCTCTAGAAGGGAAACTACTATAGAGGAATGTTCAAGATTGGACTCCACATGGGTATCTTTAGCTACAAGTGCCAATGCAGGTGACTGGCTCTCAATATCTGTCACTACCTCTTCCACAGTAGTGATGTGAAATGACTTGGTTGTACTTAGATTAATAGTCTCCCTTTGGGAATCATTTTGGACAAAATCTAATTCTATAGGTTCGTCTTCAAAGTCTTCTATATTTGGTTCATAGACTTCTTCAACATATTCGACCTCTTGGCTCCTAACTTCTGGTTCAGTAATTAGGTAGGTCCTAATGGGACATTGGGATGCTATGTGGTCGAATTGTTGACACATTGAGCATTGGGTTTGGTGCCCAAGAAAATGGGGAAGGATTACAGGTGGTGCAACCAAACCGATTTTAGATTGGGCTGCAACAGGGGTTGGCGGTGTAGGGGTCCTAGAATTTGCATGAGCTCACGGATCTCTTGTGTAAATTCCTTATATCCAGCCCGCATGGCAACGATCTGTTCCTTGATAGACCTCAAAATGTCGGAATTCATGGTTGCTACAGGGGTTTTAGGTTGACTGAGATAGTACTCCATATCACTACAGGTTGGCATGCAATGATGACACTAGGTGATGATGTGAAATGCAGTGTCACTAATGAAACCCTAATAACTATGATGTAGGACCAAATTTGATGCAGGACAACCTACTAATGCAATCTATTATGATTTCAGAAATCAGCAAACCTTCACAAAAATAACTTAAAATTTAAATGTTGCTGATTTTTACTTCGGTTATTCAGAATTAAGGATTAAGATTATTCAATTTAAGAAATTAGATTGCAATCAAGTAGTACAGTTGTTCTGATTCTAAATCAATCTGATCGAAGAATGTTGAGAAGCATCCAGTTGTTAGGGTGTGCTAATTTTAATATTTAGATTTTAAAAGGGCAAATAGGATGGGTTTGAAAGTAGGGGTTCTATGTTCTGAATTTTGACAGCAAAAGTAAGTTTTCAAAATGTGGCTATCATGCAAGAGAACTAGAACATAATTAAATGAACAAGCCAGATTAAGTAGACACCTATCACCTGGGGTGGATGCAGTCAACCAGAACGGTGCGCTCGAGGTCTGGGGGCGACGATCAGGAGCGAAGTGCAGCTGATGGGCTTGAAAAGGGAGGAGGGAGGGGTGATGTGGCCCCTGGAGAAGAAAAGGCCCGTTGAAAGGGGCTCTGCAGTGGCTCGGCCTGCTGACTTGGGCTCGTGAGAGAGAGTTGGGGCAGGCTCCTGCTGCATGGGCCTGGGGTCGGTCTGTGTTGACTTTAGAAGGAGGGTGGGAGGCGCGTGGGTTCGGCCAGATAGGAAGGGGTTTGAGGGGAAGAGGGGTGGCGGAAGGTGACAGGGGTTCGGGATGGGGACGGCCGGCGGCGGAGCAGAGGAAGCGGCAGGCGGGTGGCGGCGGTCTGGTGCAGCGGCAAACGGAGGGGAAGCCGGAGGCGGCGAGGGGCTTTGGTGGAGGGGACGGCGATGGGAGTTCGGAAGGTGGCGGCGAGGTGGAGGCAGCAGTAGGCGGCGTGCGATCGGAGAAGAAGCGGTGGGGGTGGCGAAGGCGGCCAGGCGGAGCGGCGTGGTGGAAAAAAAAAAAACTCGGACCGGCGGTTGCGAGGGCGGCAAGACGAAGGCGGCGTTGCGGTGGAACGGCGACGGCGGTCGCGGCAAGGACGGGCGGCGCTGCGGACGGCCGCAGTGACGAAGGCGGACGAAGGCGGTGGCAAGGCGGCGAGGCGGGCGGCGACGGCGGACGACGGCGGTGGCGAGGGTGCTCACGGCGAGGAAGATGAACAGGTACCTTTTTTTTTTCTCCGGAACGGGTCCGGGCTAGTGGGGCGGGCTAACGGGTCTGATACTTACCCGTTAATCTGTTCCCAACCTCCCGACCATTTCGGGAGGGTTTCCCGACTCTCGTTGCGGCGGCCGCGGAAAGGAGGGACGGGCGGCGGCTGCGGATCGGCCGTAGGGGACGGCGACGGAGCTCGAAGCCGCGGCTCTGTGGTCGGCGGCGACAGGCTGCGGCCGATCATGGCGGCGACAGGCTGCGGCCGATCACGGCGGCGGGCAGCCTCTTTCCGGATCGGGTGGAGGGCGTCCGAGGCTGTCACAGGGCGGTGGTGGGCGGCGGCTGGTCACAACTCCGGCAGTCTGTGGCTTCCGGCGCCGCGTCGCAGGCGGCTGCTCTTTGGGCGCTGTTGGCGGTGAGTGGGGTGAAGGCGGCCCCGGGTGTGATGGGGAAGGGAGGCGTGCGGGCTGGTGCGAACAGGGTTGAGAAGGGGCAGCGGGTTCGTGGTGTGAACGAGGGAAGAAGAGGCTGGATCGTGGCTTTAGCAACAGGGGCAAAACCAGCCTTGCTCTGATACCAAGTTGATGCCGAACCAATTCTGGAGGAAGACTTCAGTGGGATTTTAAATCAGAAACAGAAGAAGAGGGAGAAGAGAAAGAGGAGGAGGAGGAGAAGAAGGAGAAGAGAAGAAGAGAGGAGGAGAATACGTGGGGAGAAAATTTCTTAATTCTTCATTAAATCCTAATCATGAAAAGAGGTCCCTATATATAGGGCCAAAATACAAAATTTGCATAAATCCCCTTACACAGAAATAAATCCTAATAAACCCACAAATAACACAAATAACCCATAAATAAGCCCTAAAATACAAATAAGCCCAGAAATAAAAATAGACAAATAAATATGCAAATAAAATGGGTCTGACTCAATCCGGGGGCTCAGGATCATCTGGATGAAGGGCTCTGATGTCCCCATCAGAACCTGGGCGCTGTAACAGCGAAGCGAGTACCCTAGATATCCCTGGCCATCCCATGAGAACACATAGCAGCGCATGAAGTTACCTTTCCGGCCTGAAGCATTGCTCTAACCACCACCAACCTTGGAGAAAACCTCTTGCCCTCAAACAAGCCCACATTCCTGTCCAACCAAATATGGTAGGCTAGATATGCTCTAAGTACCCTGCCTCAATAGATCTAGGGCTCCGAAAGGAGTCTTTAAACAGCTGTAGCAGATCTTGTACCGACACCATTGACTGGAGAAGAGGGACTAGTGACCTCCTCCATATCTTTCTAGACCTGGGACACTGTAGAAGAGCATGCCCAATAGTCTCCTCAGAGTCCGTGCACACCTCGCAGAACAGAGGGATCCACATGCCCCGCCTAACTAGCATGCTCCTGGTAGGAAGGCAACCCCAGGCCACCTTTCAAAAGAAGAGCGCCACCTGCGGATGAATCCACATCCTCCAAATCCATCTTCCCTCGATCTGCCGAACTGGCTCCCCACTGAACAGAACCTGTAAATCCCTTGCATGCACCTGCGACTGCCTCGTCAGCACTAACCTGTTAGGCTCCCTCCGAATAGGCACCGGGAGAGCCAAGACCATCTCCGCCAAGTGCTCCCCAAAAACCTTTCGAATCAACCCTTCCCTCCATCGGCCCTCCTCTAAAACCATCAAATCTCTAACCGTGTGGCCCGCCAATCATCCCGAATCCACCATGGTCGGCAGACGACTGAGCAGCTGTACAGTCACCCAACAATCCTCCAAAGCATTGTGTCACCAATGGCCCATCTAATCTCCGGGAGGACCAACATAGCTCTGGCATACATCTTCCTCCACACTGGTGAGTGGTAGCGAGCAGCTCTTACTTCAGGCAACAACGCACCATACTTCGCCCTCATCAACGAGGACCACATACTGTCGGGCTTCAGAACAAATGTCGTGACGTGTCGGACCGCTAACACCTCCCGCCTCTCCAACAAGGACTGCTCTTCCAAACCTCCAAATCTGGTAGGCTGACACGCCACCTCCTATGGTAACATATGGATACCACCACTGCCTCCATGCCTTCCCCAAATGAAGTTTCTAAATAGTTACTCAAGAGATCTCAAAACCAACACTAGGATTAAGGAATTGGAGAGTAAGTAAATAGGGATCGAAGAGAGAATTGACTAGACCATGGTGATCCTGCCCATCATAGACAATGAATGCATCTGCCAGCCCTCCAGCCTCTGCCTGATGCTAAGCTTGAGGGAAGAGTAATCCCTGCCACGCAACCGCCGACCAGAAATCAGGACTCCCGGGTATCTCATGGTGCCATCCTGCTCGCCCACCCCCAAGATCTCCAGAATAGAATGCCTCACCGCCTGTCTGGTTTTTGGACTGAAACAAATAGTTGACTTCGAAAAATTGACCCGCTATTCTGACGCTGCATAATAGTCTCGAAGAATCCTACCAATGACTCGGGCGTCCTGCCGCGACGACGGGGCTAGCAACAAACAGTCATCAGCAAAAAGCAAATGAAAAATTGGTGTAGCTCCCACCACTGGCCTATAAGCCTGCAACTTTTGAGTGATCACAACATGACGCAAGGCTCTAGATAGTGCATATGCATAAATAATGAACAACAGGTGGGATAGGGGACATCCCTGGCGCGACCCTCCCAAGGGCTCGAAGAAACATGATGGCGTACTATTCACCAGGATGGCGAACGACGGAGCCCTAACACAACCCATGATCTACTGAATCCATATCTCATAAAAGCCAAACTCCAGCAAAGACTGTTGCACAAAATCCCAACGCATCCTGTCGTAGGCCCTCTCCATATCAAACTTGACTCCCATCAAGCTCCTCCTCATCGGGTCCCTACCCAAATCAAACATGAACTCCTGTGCTATTAGAACATTGTTGGAGATACTGTGTCCTCCAATAAAAGCTTCCTGCTCCGGACTGATCAACCTCGGAAGAATATCCCTCAACCTAATGGCAAGTATCTTCGCCGTAGCTTTGTAAAAGTGAAAGTGATCGGTGGGTTCTAGCAGTGATTGCATGCCGAAATTTTAAAATTTTTCTGTGATTGCACCTGTTCGGGTTGCCTACGTACCCCTTCACAAGGGGGATCAAGCCACACGTAGTTCTTTTAATTTTAAATCGCAGCAAAAAATATTGAATCAAACATTTTAATTCTAGCATGCATAAGAAATCAGATTTCTACAAAAACTCATGATCAATGTGTCGGGATCATTTAAACGATTACGCTGAAACATTTACATGATTAATATCAGATCTGAAATGAGATTATTAAGTTCTAAACTTAACTAATATATGATCCAACTAATCTTCGAATACCCATTGAATAAGTTCTAAAGATTACTCTGTGAAGAGCCCCTGAAGAGGTTTAACCCTCGGGGAATAGATCTTAACTAAAGTACTGGTATGAGATTTATATCTTTACAAAATCAGAAAACAATGGATCAAATGCTCAAGCTTCACAGCCACACACTCGTCTGGCCTCTACGAGAAATCTACGCGAAGCTCCTAGAGTGATCTAATCCCACGGAAGTGCTAGCTTATGCAGGATCTTCCTTTGTTGAATTTTGATCTTCCCAACGCTATCAACTTTTGATCCACCTTTTTGGAAGAATTTGGAGGAATGGTTTGTAGGGTTTGAAGAGGACTTAAATCTGATCTAAAAGCTCTTATCAGGGACCCCTAATACTAATGGCGTGATGGACTTAGAGGAGGAAGAACTCGGCTAGATTGAATGCAGAATTTTTCCATGCATGAACTAGGGTTCCTCTCTTTTCTTTTTCCTTTCTTCCTTCTTTTTTTTTCTTTTTCTCTTAATTTCAGCCACCAGCTGATGGAGGTCCTTTTAATATCGCCCTCCACTCCTCTTCACACGCCAACCTTCCAATATTTTGGGAAGATTTTATGGGGTTTTGAATTCAAAATTTAAATGCTTGTTTCATGCGCCAACACATGATGAAGCTTGATCTAATCTAAACTATTCATCATGTCGCCACTTTCTTTTTTCAATTTCGAAATTCCCAGGCCCACACCCAGATTAGAGTGTCATGTGGTGATTTTGTGGTGTTTAATTTCGAAATTCAAACTTAATTAGAAGTGAGATAAAGATAAGGATGACATATGCCATGAAGAGAGAGAATTTGATCTTATCCGATTCTTTTCATGAATTTATCTCTCCATTTCGCCCCATCTGATGATGAAGGAGGTCCTTGATGTATGCCACATGTCCCATGGCACCATTAAATAAATTAAATTAATTTTTAATCATATTAAAAATTGATTTATGGCACCATGCATGGATATGTGACATGTGGATTTCAAGATCCGAACAGTTTCAGATCAAACCCATTTAGTTAAATTAAATCCTAACAATTAGGATTGTCCAATTACCTTGGGTTGAACCTAATCCAATTAGGTCAATCCTAATTAAGCACAAATTTAATCTAATTTAATTTGGTCAACCTAAGTCCTCTTGATTCAGACCTAATCCAATCATGTCAAAAATCCTGATTGAACCTAGAGTTGAATCCAATTCAATTTAGCTCATCTTCAGTCCATTTACTCAATCAAATTGAGTTTATTAGTAATTTAATTACTAATTAATTCTTCAAAATTACTTTAATTATTTTATAAGATAATTTGCCAATCAAATTGACCAAATTACCCCTAAATGATTCTCAACCATCCATCAGCTATCTTGATCAATCAGAAAACTTCTATGCGTGTGACCTCATAGGTTCGAACCTAGGCCGGTAGTATAGGAACGACTTTCTGCACTAATCGATGTGACCATCTAGCAATGGTACCCGACGTTCGGATAGGCCGAATATATGTGAATCAAATATTCTGAAACTCTGAACTATGGTTACTGTATAATTCATCCCTTTGACTCCTAATACTAAGATGATCTTAGGGTTCTGTCAACTCTATAATCAGTACATCCATGATGTGATTCAACTTTAGAAATCCTGTGACTCCTCACAAGGATTACCCTAGCCAAGGTTTTGCTAAATTGAACACAAAGCATTATCTCCTGTTTTCAGGAGGGATCAATTCCATCTTGACTCACTCACTGATTTCGCAAGTACTTGACTGCACCCAGTAACCTTTCATCCCAGAATTAGAAATTCTACTAGTCCGGTACCAAAGTACAGTGAGTTGCTTGCTAATCACTCTGGTGATCTCAGGTCTGAGGGATACTTATACCCATATCCACTCGTAACATCTCTCGACAGTAGAGTGTTCCGGAATTGGTCACATTCAGTGAAATGTACTCCTACACTTTACTTGTGTGACATATCAGTGCCTCCACACTTCTTGGTTAAGAGGACAACCAACGTATATGTCTCACAATGACTTAATCTCGATAATGCTATCGTCCTAGTAACAGTATATTATTTGGTCGCGAACAGGTTTAAGAACTTGAAGATAAATCCTTCTTTATCATAAAGTAAGTCCTAATCATATAAGAATTCATTTGAAGATGTTCAATAAAATGATGAATAATGCCAAATAATATTTTATTAATTTGTCAACTCATTTACAAAATTCAATCATCAATATGCTGACGATTGACTTTTAGGATACAATTTCCAAGAAAAATGTGGTACACAGGCTAATCGGTTGAAATGACCCGGCTTAGTAGCATCCTACCGCTTCGGTATCAAAGTGATGAAAGTCCTTTGCCAATCTAACAGCATCACTGTTGTACCGAAGAACTGCTGTATAGTCGTCGTCACATCCTGTCCCACTATCATTCAATACCTCCAAAAGAACAAGGATGGAAAACTATCCGGCCTTGGTGCCTTGTCTCCCTCGAGGGACTACACCGCCTTCCTGATCTCCCTCTCCGTCACCTTCCTAATCAACGTTGCAGTCTCCTCCTCCAACACCCGGACCGCAGGCATCGGCATCACCGCTCGACTCTCATCCCTCGTCTGCTCCGTCCACCTAGCTCTGAAAAAGCCCTCCACCACCCTCCAAATCATAGCAAGATCTTCTGACGGCTGTCCATCCTCACCCTTGATGACTCTGATCCTGTTCTGGTGCCTTCTGATCATCGTCGCCTGATGAAAAAAATATGGTATTCCGATCCCCCTCCAAAATCCACTAAACCCTAGATTTTCGTCTCCACAGTATCTCCTGCTGTCTGAGAAGAGAATCATGTAAAGCCAAGTGCGATCTTAGCTCTCCCACCTCCTCCTCCGATAATCCTCCCCTCTGTGCCTCCTAAGACTGTAACCTAGCAATGACCTCCTCTTTCTCCTCCGTCCTCCTAAAGATGTTCCCCACTTTCTCACGGTTCCATCTCTGCAACCGCCTCCTAGTCAACTCCAACCTGCAGGACACCCAATACATAGCATCTCTCCTAACTGGGACTCTCCATGCCTCCCTCACCATCTTCCAGGACCGTGGATAGCAAAGCCATAACTTCTCAAATCTAAAGGGAGAACGAACTGGGATATGTGCCTCAGTACTTACCAGGAAAGGGCTATGGTCCGAAGCAATCCTGGGTAAATGTCTGACATGATGGTTTGGAAAGCACTGAACCCACCCAGCTGTAGCAGAGGCTCTGTCTAATCTCCTCCAGACTCGGGCCTACCTCTGCTGATTATTGCACCATGTGAACCTAGGACCCGAGTAGCCTAGATCAATCAGTCCATTGGAAGTGAGAAAGTTCTGGAACTCCTTAATCTTTCTATCGTAGGAGAAGGGCTTCCCCCCCATCTTCTTCTGGGAGTCAACAATATAATTAAAATCCCCTGCCATCAATACTAAGTAGCCCTGACTGATCACCAGAGAAGCTTCCTCCCACAGGATCCTCCTTTTCCTATACTTAGTGCTAGCATACACCGCTGAGAGAACCCAAAGACTCCTATTACCCTTTGAAATCACCATAACTACCTCCTGATTACAAACACTGAAGCTGTCCAACCTGCACTGCCCCAGTCCCCAAGTGACTATAATGCCTCCCGACAATTCTTGAGATTCCACAGCATAGAACCCCCACGATCTCGGTAGCGCCCTTCTAGCCTTTTGTAGACTCCTCCCGGAGAGTCGAGTCTCAAACAATACACAAATGCCGGAGTTGTGCAACTGCACTAACCTACGGAAAGCGGGGGCAAAGAAAGGTTTCCTCGCTTCACGACAATTCCATAGCATAATCTTCATAAATCACCCAAAGAGTCTGCACAACCCCCAACCCCGGAGCTGTTGCTGCCGCCTATTGCCCCCTCCACGCTCCCTTCACCTCCTAGAGCATCCATGTTCTTCCCCTAAGCTAAAGCCATTAATTGAAGCAGAATTTGGAGATGCTACCTCCCACTATTCTCCTGTGCTATACGGCACGCTGCATCTACAGTGCCCATGCCACTAGCCGTTGGCTCCCCCTACTTCCCACCAAAATCCAAAGCCTTCACATCAACACCTGATTCCCCACTCTTGGCCTTCCCTCGCGTTAGCCTCACCCTGATAAGAGCATCATTGGCCATCCGTGCCGTTTGGCACGATTTGGTTGGGAGACCTGCACCATAGCCGGCTATGGCCACCTCCTCCGAACCGGTGTCCAGGCCGTCTTCCGCTCCACCCTGCCGCACCGCCACCTCCCCAGGCTCATCCCCATCCATCGAGACGTAGTCTCAAAAGATAGGCTTTGCTCAACAAGTTAGGTCCTCAGCCCCGGATTTTATCGATCAATCAGTCGTTCAAACTCTCCCAAGTCCTCTATTTTGGAAAGGGGAGATCACCCGTCAAAGGTCAGCGCTAGATCTGGATCAAGCTGTTATCAAAGTCGATATCTTCCCGACGAAGGTGAGTATCAAGGTCTGGTCTAGCTCTCGCCCCCGACTCGGACAAGTTCGCTGCCACTAAGAGAGCACGGGCCAACGGCTGCCCAGGTGGCTCCGCCCCCCAGCCGTGAGGCGTCAGCAGCTCCCCTGGTCTCGTGCACATGCACCGTCGCGGACGATGGGGGGGAGCTCCTGCTCCTCCGGTGAGCAGTGACCATCGGCCGCCCAGCCTTCGTGGACGAGGGCATCGCCCTTCCAGCAGCTAGAGATGGTTCTCCCACCATCAGGCCCACTTTCCTTTGATCCATAGGTGGATTCCTAGGCCGTTTCATCGGACTGAGGCCCGACCCACCTGAGCGCAGTCCGCTGCTTGATTTGGGCCTCACCTCAACCCGGCCCAGGTTGATTTCGGCCCGACTCGAGTCCGGTCGAGAACCGAACTCGGCGCCCGACCCGGGTTGACTCGGACCACCCGGAACGACACCTGCTCTAGCTTCCAAGACATCCTTCTCCGGCGTCCTTCGGCGGGCCACCTTGGAAGGTTTCTGCCATCCTTCGAGGTCAACCGGGGAGCCCGTAGGGACCGGCCTATCTCCCATCAAACTCGGCCCGTAGCTTGGGATGGGCGTCTAGTTCTTCCTCGCATCTGTCCCCTTCATCTCCTTCCTCCAGGATGCCGCCATGGGCACCTGCCGGAACCCGATCCGGTTAGTAACTATCCACGATCCGTAGATACCTTCCTCTCCGGATCCGTCGCCCTCCCTATCCACCTACGTGCTCTGCGGCAACCTTCCCATTTGCATCCTCTCCCAATCCATGCTTCTCCGCTGTTGATTCCTTCTCTGCCGCCGATTCCTTCCCCCCCGCCACCGGAAGCGGGAACTCGCATTCCACCGACGAGTGTCCAATCCGACCGCACTTAGAGCATGGAGCAGGCAAGCTTTCATAGGTAAATCCCTGCAAAAACTTCTCCTCTCTTCCCGCCGATCTCCCCAGCACAAAAGTCCCAGGCTTGAGCGGAGCAAAGACGTCCAGCTCAATCTTCACCCTGGCAAATCCATACCGCTTCCCCTGTGCCGTGAAGCCATCTAACTCTAGAGGGTTGCCGGCCCTCGCCGCAATCCGAAGAATGGTTTCCTTCTTCCAGTAATCCAACGGCAACTCGGGCAAACGGAGCCTTACCACCACCCGCCCGATACCACTGGCCCCCGGGGTGAAATTGGGATGCCACCGAGCCATGGCGAGCAGCTGTCCGGCCACCATCCAAGGACCATTCCTCAACGCGGCCTCCCGATCCGCTTCATTGGCAAATCTAATGGCGCTGAAGCCGTCCACCAACATGAAGCTTTCAACATCATACGCCAATCTCCCGACCCGTCGAATTTCCTTAGCCACCCAATCCACTGGAATGCTCCTCCCCAAGCTCCTCACCAGAATCATGGTGTTCCTTCACTCTGACTGCGTGCCCTCCAGCTCCTCTTCCGGCACCTCCACAACCTCGGTGAACCGACTCTACACCACTTCCACTTCACGGGGAGAGATATGGTGACTGGTCCATATTGGTTGTCTCAACAAGCCTTTTGCCATCTCCGCCCACGACAGACGCTTCACCGCACTCCTAGGGGTAATGTTGCTCGATCCTTCGGACTTCTTCGACACCAGCGTCGCCGACGGCCCAGCTCCAAGTTCAGTCATATCACTAACCCGGTAACCGTTTGGCGAAATTCCCCTATGACACCCATCCAAAACACGAATCTCTATGCACCCGCTCACCTGCTCACCCCACCCTCTCCCTAGTTTTGATCGTTCGCTCCGAACCCTCCGCTTTCGGTTGGGGAAGAAGATGGAGCATTGGGTTTCGGGCTTGAAAACCAACCCGAAACCCGAATCCGTTTGGCCAATATCAATTAAAAAAAATGAAAGGATTAATAGGTTTTGGGTTTTTGGGTTTCAACCCGAAACCCGAATCCTTTTGACTTAAACTGTGTTTTTTGCAGTTAACCCCCGTAAATATGTTATGTCTTAAAAAAAGGAGCTTCAAAAATTCATATATGATCCCCAAAAGAAAGTTGAGTTACAGAAAGGTCCTCAGATATGTTTATTTGGTCCCTATACTCAAGTTTCATTACAGAACAGTACTCTGATAACTATGTATCACTCCCTGTAATGAATTTATTGCATAAATGATCAATTTAGATGCTTCTTATGATGAAACATGATTGTTTAAATTATTCATATTTTCATGATAAAAGGGTGATATATACATGAGACGAGCCAAAGCATCTTATGTAGGAAAAACATAAAAAATGATTAAATTTTTGTTTGTGGTGATGAGAATGCTTTAATTTAATCAATAAAGAATCTTTTATCATCATCTCATGAAATTGAATACTTACATCATACATAATGAACTGACCCAAAGGGAAGTCATTGTACAAAGTTAATGATGGAATGAAATAATCTAATTAGTATGATATTTATGATGAAATCTTGTTGCCCAAAGACCTTGAATTCTTCATTAATATTGAACGATATCTAGTGAAATTATCCATACCTTATCCCATACCTTTTTATCATTTGCGCTGACTCATTCTTTCGTGCTCTGCAATATGCCTGTGGGGAGCGGGTGTTGGAGGCCTATGTTCCGGCCCTTGGTGCTCAGCCGATCTCCCACCTTCTCTTTGTAGATGACTGTCTTCTATTGGCCAGAGCTTGGCCTAGGGATGTTATTGTTCTTTGGAGGATTACTGTCGGGCTTCGGGTCAGAGAGTGAACCTCCAAAAATCGACAACTGCTTTCAGCTCGAGGACTGCAGTGCGAGTGCGACAGGAGATCAGGAAGATTCTAGGCATGAGGGAGCAGGATGGCCCATGGACCTATTTGGGAGTCCCAATTACTGGGAGGAGGTTGCGTATCTCGGACTGTCAGGATGTGATGCAACGGATGCAGCAGAGGTTGGAGGGTTAGAGAGCTGCCGCTCTCTATGATGAGGAGGGTGATCTTGGTTAGGTCTGTACTCTGCTCCATGCATGTCTACTTGATGTTGAACACCGTTGTCCCCAAGACGGTGTTGATGAGGATTGAGAGGCTTGCGCGGAGCTTTATCTGGGGGTCGTAGGGCAGTGGCTGGGGGGTTCATCTGGTGGACTGGAAGTCAGTATGCCAACTGAGGGCAGGGGGGCTGGGTATCCAGTCTCTGCTGTCAGGAAGGAAGCGCTAATTGCTCGGCATGCTGCCAAAGTTATCTTAGCGCCACAGTCTGTTTGAAGTCAGTTGATGGTCGCCCGGTATGGCCCTATTGGGAGTAGTGGGATCCCACCTAGGGGTCGGAGGGCGTCACCAGTTTGGCGTGAGATCTGCAAGTACATGCCTTGGTCCTATCGAGATGCAGGTGGTTGATCGGTGATGGTCAGAGGGTGGATGTGATGGGAGATGCTTGGGTGGAAGAGCTCATGTTGATGTGGTGGCCGATCCTAGACAGTATTGAGGCCGAGGAGGGATTTCAAGTATGCGACCTTCTTCTCCCGGGTGGTGCAGGCTGGGATACCCACCAGATCGATCAATTGTTTGGGGAGCCACTTGCGGAGCGGATTCGGTCGCTTCCAATTTCGGGGCATCCTTGCCCCGACGTCAGGGTGTGGAGCTCATCCTGCAGGGCTAAAGTCAGGGTGGCTAATGTTTGCTATGCTGTCTAGGGCAGAGGATAGTTGGGAGTGGATCTTGGCTGGATCTGACGATTTGGGCTGCACCCCAGCGTGGCCTTATTCCTCTGGAAGGTCGCCTGGGGCAGGTTACCGGCGAGGTTGCTACTATGCGAGAGGGGGATGGTATCCACCCTCAGTGCCCGGAGTATCAGATTGACGAGTCATTTTACCATGCTATCTTCCTAATATCACCAGGCCAGGAGGATCTGGAGGATGGCAGGTTTCTCCATAGACTTATGGCGCCGTGCAGCGGCCTTTCTTCAGGTTCTCTAACGCTTAGCCGAGGCTTCGCAGTTTAAACCGGAGTAGTGCTGGCGACCTATACTACCTCTTCTATCCTGCTTTCTAAAACAAGGAAGGGAATATCTGAGACTCTTTGAATCCAGTACTAAACAAGAAGGAAAGGAAGGAGATATCATATATGGCTAGTGAGGAATGCATGGACCTTTGGCGAGAGAAGCCCCACACCCGGGGTGGTGGTGAGAGGGTGCGGATGCTGGCAGTGGAGGCCTCTCAAGCAATCTACTCGGATAGATCTTTGACAGCTCGGGACATCTGGGGCCCTACATCTGCTCGAGGAGCGCCCCGCATGGTGTTTTTCACCAAAGAGCCCCCACCCCTGAGTTTTCTCAAGGTCAATTTCGATGGATGCATCTTGCAGGGCGGCAGGTGTGGAGGTGCGGGCTTTGTTGTTAGGGGCCTGGATTCTTGGGTGATCGCGACCGGGGGTTGTTACTTATTCGACACATCGATGCCAGCGGCGGAGTTGAGAGCGGCTTGGTCGGGATTGAGCTATGTTCGGCGTGCTCTACTGAAGAGAGAGGTCCTCCTTGAGGGCGACTCTGCGACGGTCATTGGGTGGATCCTACAAGCATCGGATGGGATTGGTGATTACCATCCGCTGCTGAGAGACATGTGGGCTATATTTTATGACGGGTCAGTGATTTAGGCGAGATATATATTCAGAGAGGCCAATGGGGCCACGGATTGAGTGGCTTTCTTTGTTGCTAACCACTCTGGGGACCACCTATGGATGGGCGAGGCGGAGTTGCCTAGTGCTCTCCGTGATGTATTACTTTTTGATTTTTTTGGGTGTATCCGTACACGTTATGTATGATACGTCCGTTTTAGGTAAAAAAAAAAAAAACACACCCTCTAAGCATGGCAAAAACAAAATAGTTCACTTAATAGCACGTCCATTGCTTAATTTCCATCCCTTCTCGCACTTGAAATCCAAAGTTACAGGATATGAAGCTATTGAACCACAAATCAAAAACAGCATTCTCCATTGCGAGACTACCTTCTACCTTCAATTAATTTATTATCATGTTTTGTGAACTGTGTTTCGTGAGATCCTCAATGAATCGATCAAAAGTTCTTCTGGGACGAACGAACCATCAGGAGTGAGCGGAGTCTCCAAAGTTCTCTCGACCATCTCAACCTCCTTCCTCACCTCATTGCCCACTTCTCCTTCCTACTAAACCCATCCATCCTTCCAATGTCGACCCCGGCCTTCCAATCCCGTACCATACGCTCTCCGATATCGAATCCCGTACCATCCCCCAAGACAGTATACCCCACTGCAAGACCATCGATCTTTACTTCATTGTCCTGTTCTCTGAACGATATCCCATTAGATCCTCCACAAACTGATCAAAGTTTTTCTGCGAAGAACCGTCAGCAGCGACCGCACTCTCTAGTGCTCTCCTCGCCTCCTCGATCATCTTCTTGGCCTCATTCCCTTCTTCCCCTCCCATCAAGCTGTCCACTCTCTTGGACACTTCCTCCCTACTAACTTCCTCAATCCTTCCGAGGTCGATCCCGACCTTCCAATCCCTGACCACCAATTTCCGATTGGTGAACTGATCGGTTTGCAGCGGGAAGCACAGCATCGGGACCCCGCACCGGATGCTCTCCAATACCGAATTCCACCCGCAATGCGTCAAGAAGCCTCCGACTGAAGGGTGCGACAGCACTTCCATCTGGCAGCACCACGGAACAAGGATCCCTCTCCCATGGCTCTCCTCTAAGAATCCTTGGGGCAATGGCTTGTGCTCGTCAGAGCTCACGATATCTGGCCTAAGGACCCACATAAAGTTCGCCTTGCTGTGTAAAATCCCATATGCGATCTCCCCCAGGTCTCGCTTGCTGACGTTGGCAAAACTCCCGAAGGAAACGTACAAGACGGAGCCTGCCGGCTTGGAGTCGAGCCACTGGGAGCAATCGGACTCAACCTGCAAGGTCGTTCTGACAGAGATTCCGGGGAATAATCCAGCTTGAATGAGTGGACCAACAGCATAGAATGGCTTCTCCTGCTGCATGGCCGATATGATCTCCGGCTCGAGCTCCTGCACCGAGTTGCACAGCACGAAGTCCGCCCCCTTGGCTTCTTCAAATGCCTTGAAGATTATCTGATGCAGCAGCGAAGTTGTATCCGTCTCTTGGAGGTACGACATGAGGTCGGTCGGCTCGACCGCCGGCACCCCTGGTATGTACGTTATGGCGTCCTTTCGATTCTCTACCATCAGCAAATATATCAGTAAGAAATCTAATCGACGAATTTAATGACAAAAGAGAGATGGCTATATCAATGAGGGAGGTGAACTTTCGTACCACGAGAAGCGAAATGGCCATTTTTGATGAGAAGGTCGATGTGGTAGTAAAGGGCGAAGACGACTGCAGGCTCTGTCCAGAAGGACACGTAGGGGATGCCGAACTTGTTGGCGATGGTGTCGGGCCAAACGAAGAAGGTGTCGGCGATGAGGCAGGTGATAGGGGGGCCTGCCGCTCGGGTGAGCTTTCGCATGAGCTCCTCGACATGGGCGGAGAACACATAAAGGAGGGAGTGCAGGAATTGGATGGGGTTCGCGGCGCGGTCGAAGGAGATGGGGAGGCCGTCGCTGATGAGCTCATAGCGGATGTCGAGGCCTGAAGCACGGGCGTCGGCGAAGATATCGTGGTCGATGGAGGAGGCGGAGCGGCGGGCGCGGGAGGACTGGTGGTGGACCGCTTCGGTGTTGACATAGGTGATGGCGAAGCCCCTAGCGGCGAGCTTGATGGCGAGGCAGGCGGCGGGGTTGATGTGGCCCTGGAGTGGGACGGGGATGAGCACTGCGTGGGGCTTCGGTGGGAGCTCTGCCATTGTTGTTGAACCTATTTGGGTAAGAAAAAGCTGATGAACAGTTCCTAGCTTTTAAACCAGGGATAGGTCGCTTGCTGTGACTTACATACACGTGTCTGGAGTTCAGGGGCCCAGGATCCCTGGTGGAGGTGGGATAAAGATCTAGAGAAAAAAAAAAGAATCTAGAGAAGAAAAAACAATGGAGAGGGTCGCTGCCGTCAGCTGGTCAGAGATGTCGGCCAGCTGTCATGAAGATGTGATGGTGAGTCATAGTCATTCACCCGATGCCGTTGGATTAATGGCTGCTACTAGGGATAAGGAGCTAGAGATCCTAGGGATTAACGGACCCTAGAGTTTAGCAATCATGTGGTAATGCACATGCAACTTTAAAAAAAGGATTTTTTTTTTTTGGATTTTTTTAAGTACATATTGTATCTGTTTGAGGCTCTCATTGACTTGAGTTTAATATGAAGTTATCACTAATATTAAGATGTTAGAAACCTATATAACAATAAATATATAACAATAAAATTATAGATAAAGACCTAGTTTCGATGGGAAAGGATTTGTAAGTGCGCCCTAACGGTGCTTCTACTAGAAAGTTTTAAAAGTAGATAGTTTTCAAATTTATTTTTAAAATTTTATATATAAGATAAATAAAACTGATCATAGACTGGATCTGGATACTAGTTCGAAGTCTGACTAAAAATGAATATAGTATAGATTCGAAGTCTGATCCATGAATAGCTCTAATGGTAAACAGAAAAAAAATCGAGAAACTGCCCAACAAGCTCTTAAACCGATTTTTTATTATAATTATCTACTTTTGTGTTAGTTTAGTATTTTCTTGATTATAGATGCGTTCTATTATATACATTGGTTAATGCGCTTGTCATTTTTTATGCATTCTCTTTATATTTCATCAATAGACTGGGAAAAGCTTTGAACAAAGATATATTTATGGTCCATGAAAAAAGAAACGTGGTTATTAAAAAAATACACGAAAGATGGAGAAACACCAATGAAAATGGGGGAATATATTTTACCAATTTGTAGTACATTGGAGAAGGTGGAGATCGGCTGTAATAATATCTGTTACATTATAGATGCGGAGAGATTATTCATGGTATCTCGATAGATTAATCGGGCGATTCCCATGAGAAGAGATTTGGAAAAGCTTTGGATTATTTAATGATTAAGTTATCATCTGATAGATTATTTTCCCATGCCAGTTTTGAACCAGCTATGCTATGGGCTATAATTTTACAAGACGTGATTGGATCGTTGCTTTGACTCGATGACATTAGAGGTTTTGTGAATAAATAAGTTAATATTTAAACATTAGCTGAGCATTCGTAATCTTCATCCACTTCTAGCATTGGGCATCGTTACGTGACTTGTTTCGGACTTCAACTTATCATTTAAATAATTTAAATATTTTATTTTTGTCGTTTACATTGGTCCATGCTAGTTAAGTTGAGTCTTAGGCACGTAGTTGGAGATAGTGGTTTTTTCAACCTCTAATAGGCGATATTGATATTTTTTATTTTTTAATAGGAGAGAAACTGTAGTTTTATTAAGAAAGAGAGAAACTTACGTAAGTTGGGGTGGGAGATTTTTTTCATAAGACAGTCTTTGTGAAAAAGAGTAGAACACTTGTTTTAGCCCTTTTTTTTTGTGTGTAGTTTATATCTCTCCAAATTTTTCTTCCACAATTTCTACTTGTTTTAATTGGTGTCTATTTTGGATCTTGGATTGGCCCATTCAATCTACACCGGTTAGTGTGACGTTTTACATGATACCAAAGCCATAAATTTTGAAATTAGTAATTTATATGTTTGTGACTCTACATGGTAAGAGAACCACAAGCTTTGAGATAGGTTGTCCATGTGTTCGTAGTTTGGCATCATTGAAGAGCTTTCAGTAATTCGTTGTGCTACGATATCAGTATGTAGATTTTTATTTTGATTATTTACGAGGTAAATCATCATGGTTAATGCCACTACCATCTCTCTCATTAGGATCAATATGTCAGACTTGACGAACATCAACATGGCTATTTTTACTACTATCAATTGACTCTGCAAATTAAACAACACCTATTTTCCGATTTGGAAGTTTATTGTCAAGTCTTATTTGATGGGATAAAATTTGTAGGAAATCTTGAGGTGATGCCAATATACACTTTTGATAATGAGGTTATCATAAGAAAGTGGAACTTGAAAGCTAAGAAGGTGAGGTAGATTCTCCAAGAGATTCTTCAAGTTACAGTTGATAAAGAGAATTATCTTCATCTTTAAGATATGAAGGAGCCGAAGAAAGTATGGAATATTTTTTGTAGCTGTCCACTTAAGATTTAGCAAAGTGAGATAGCTTAAATAAAATTGTTTGAAGAGTAGATTTTGGCTCTAAATTTTTCTAAAAATCTAAAAGAAGAGCAGAATTGGTTTAAAGATGAAGCTTTGAAGCAGGGAAGCTTGATTGGTTGGAGGCTAGATCAAGTGTAGAGAAAGACTCAGAGCATGGCAAGTGTGATTAGTTCAATGATCAATCAAGTGGGGAAAAAGATCTGGAGCAAAAGAAGCTTGATTAAATGGATATCATATCAAATTCAGAAGAAATCATGATGAAAAAGCAAGTGGAAATTACTCCAAAAGAGTCAATTATGCTTTTGATTTGATTATAAAGATTCATACTGAGGACTCAAATCATGCACAAGAGTCTTATATTGAAATTATCCAAGATATGAATATTTCTTTTGGTGTTTAGTTAGCCATGAGGATGAAGCGCAGATTAATTTTGTAGTTTCATAGATCAAGAAACAGTAAAACATGCTTGGTGCAGATGATTCATATTGTACCTTAGTATTTAAAAGATTTTTGATGCATCAGTTAATTTTGAAGCTACTTCAAAATTTGAATAGTTAAAAGATTCTATATGAGGATTTGACTCTATGTATAAAAACCATGTATGCGGAAACATGGAGCTACTCAACTAGAGTAATGCCGATGTCGTCCAAATTTGGTTGTTGATTTTGCTTATATTCAGGTGATAGTTGATGCTATAATGAGCAATTATTATAATTGGCAACTTGATGTTCGTTTGAATGAGCTAGATGCTCGATAGAATTTCGGCATAATCATCGTAGAGTTAGCGCTAAGAGAAAGTTTTGGTGGACATTGTCTATTTTGACATACGTATCGAAGGGGACAAGCTGATGAAGAAATTATTGTTCAAGCCAATAAAAAAGTTTTGCTATTCAATTGTTGGTTCAATAAGCTGTCATCTATTGCTATTATTACAGTAATAAAGGCAAAGGCTATTGTGGGGTTTGCAACATCATGAAATTCAGCATTATTGTTATAGACTTTATTTTTCTCATTCCAATTTTTTTTGCTTCTACTATTATTGTATATTTAATTGGTGTTTATTTTGAATTATGAAATGGTGCGTGTACTAGTTTACAACTTGTTCTTCTATACAACTTGCTTTTGATACAAAGAGCAGGTAGGATGGCAGTGGTGACCCCATTAAGACCAATTCTCTCCTTTTGGGTACACGACAAATACTAGTTTATTTTTGCAATCCGTGGACTTCTTTCCCTTTTTGAGCGTGTGGAAAACTGGAAGCCATGTACAATTGACCAACTTCTCACTTAGATCACCAAATTTTATTTTTTCTGACTAAATCACCAAAATATTATTAAAAAAAAATTTTATTAAGAACTGAATGTGTTTTTTTCCGACATTACCTCGCCTCTGGTAACATGTTCATTAAGTGCCCCTTTGGGGTGCCTGGTGGCTGAGGTGAGCTCAATCATCTCAAGTCAAACCTCTCTTAATTTTTGGAGGAAAATTCGAAGAAGACCGGGGAAAAAAAAGGATGCTAACCTTTGAGTTCTATTGGGTACAAATACCGCGTTGTTACAGTAGTGTGCGGAAAATCACAGTAAATAGGAAAACTTGTCAAATATTTCAAATAATATGTATTGGACTCACAAAATAAAACTATATATGGAGAGAGGTATATGAGATGCAAAAGGGTCGGGTCGGATTGCAGTATGCTTGACCTGACCCGGCCCAGTTTCATGTACTAGTCTTGATATTGGCCCTTTCTATTTTTTTTTCTTTCTAATTCTTTCTTGTATTTCTTATATGCCTTAAATTTAAAATTATTTAATATGCTTTGCATTTAGTTACATACAATTATTAGTAATTTAGCTTAATTCTAAAAATAGTACTCGACGTATGAAGCATTTATTATCTCATTATTTCAGTGGTTCTATAAAAACTGAAAAGTTTTGAAGAGTATTGGCCCATAAACCAAACCAATATATCTAAAAGAGAGCTGCCGCACTCAGAAAAGCATGCAATTAATGAAATCATGTTATTGCAATGTAATAGAATAGTTTAGCTTGATAACTTAGGCCCGTTTGGGGGAGCTTTTGGAGGGCCAGAAAGCACTTTCTGGCCCTCCAAAAGCATTTTTAGATGAAAAAGGGTCTTTGGTAATGTTGTGGTTGAAATCTGGCCTGAGAGTGACCACGCCAGAGAAAGTCGAGAAGACACCAGCTGGGACGGAGAGAGAGTGCCACCTCCTACACTCCGGTGTACCTGCACGAAGCCTTAGCCGGGGATTCCGGCGAAAGCTCTCCGATGGCTAAGTTAGCAGGGTTTTTGGAAGGGTTTTGAAGTACTTTTGTATGGCTTCTATTGCCTTTCTCTTGCTTACCGAGGGCCTTTCCCTACCCCTTTTTATAGGGTGAGGGTTTCAGCCATTACTTGAAGTTTTGGGCTGAGCTGTGATCAGCTAGCCATTAGCTGGAGGTGACATGAATCACGGAGATTAATCCTGCCGGTGGAGGATTCAGGAGACATCATTCCAGATTTGTTATGAGGATTCGGGAGATATCTTTCTAGTCTTGTTCTGAGGACCGCGAGACCTTCGATGAGGATTCTGAGGATCCGCGAGATCTTCGATGAGGATTCAGAGACGGCGGGACTGAGGTTGACAGGGCTGAGGCTGGCTCGGCCTTCAACGGGGTCTGAGGTCGGGCAGGTTTGGAGGCCGCAGCATGTGCTTGGCGAGGTCGGCTCGGCCTCTGGACGAGGTCAGCTCGGCCTTTGGCGGGGTCCAAGGTCAGCTCGGCTCTTAGCGGGACCGAGGCCTGCTCAGCTCTGAGGTTTGCTCGGCAGGAATCAGGTGGTTCCATGCTGGAGTAGGACGATCCATTTTGCCTCCCATCATTTGCCCTCCGATTTTCGAGTTCGAGTCGTTCTTTGGCTTGAGCAAAGGAAGTAGCCGAGTTGTCGATTGTCCAACACTACAGCCAAATGTTCATGGAGGTATATGCGCAGAGTGGGGTGCAGCTCTTCCTTCAGTTTGTCTTTTTTTGTTTTCCCCTTTGCGAGTTAATGTGATTATTTGCGTAAACTTGTGCCCTGCATCTATGTTATTCATCGTGGGTGTTAACAAATACTTGGAAGCTGTTAAGAACGGATTCACAGTTGGGATGAGATGCAGAATAAGATTTGAGGATGTCCAGTTTTAAAATGAGATATTGGAGTTGGAACTCTGGTTTCCAATTTTTTTAAAATATTTTTTTATAAAAAAAATGTTTAAAAGGGTCGTTATAAACGTCGGTGGTGAACCGACGCTTAAAAGCGTCGGCAAAGAACCAAGATAGTCTGATGGTTAAAAGCGTCGGCAAAAGCTTCTGTTTTTGCTGACGCCTTCAAAAAACATCGGTAAAAACTTTTTCCACCCTCACCTGCCCGACGTTTTTGCGAGGCTTTTGGAAGCGTCGGCGCGAAAATTACCGACACTTATAAGCATCGGTATAGGCTCTAAAAAGTGCCAGAAAAGACTATTTTTATTGTAGTGGGCGTCGTTTTGGCAAGGGCGGCTTAATGCATTTGGGGCTTAAGGGGAACTCACTAAGAAAACTTTTTTTAAAAAATAATGCAAAAATTTTAATAAGTGCAAAATACTTTTAAAAATTTATTTAAAAATAATTCGTCTAGCTTTTTGAGATGCAAAATTACTAATCAAACTTTTGTACTCAAGATTTATTGAAATACTATATTCAATCGATAATATAGCTAATCCATTTAATCTTTCTTATGATATAGTTGACTACAAATAAGATTTCATCTCTATTTTTATCAAATTGTTTTCTTCTATGGATCACACATTTTTCATAAAATATTAATTCTATTTTTATTTCATTTGAAATTTCTTTAGATGAAATCAAAGTAGACATAAATCCTTTTTTCTTATAACTTTTTAAATAAGAAAAAAAGACCTTTTAAGCCAGAGAGGGTTTTGGAGGAATAGTAGAGACGATAAAGCATGAAGACTAGAGAAAACAAAGATGATAGGAAAAGAATTAGAATACCTCTCTTGTGCTGGGTGTTCGGCCTTTCTTTATAGACAAAGAGTTTTCCTGCTAGACTTAGGCTCTAGAGTTTCTGAATCGACTAGATGAGCCCAAAAATTTGAATCCAAATAAACCTGAATTTCCATAACACCCCGTATCCCTTTCTAATTGGTTGGCATATTTTAGCCACATTAATCGATCGTGATGTAACAACTCTCACTTCCCAACTATTGTAGTTGGTCACATGATGATTTTAGTTGCAGGTTGAGATGTTCTTTTTGAACCCAAGAACGTCATTGTGCGTTCTAATTACTGAACTAGGTCAAAGCAAATGCTGGATTTGAGTTATTTGCAGTGACTTGGCAACCAAATTGATTGCATGCAAAAAGACAATTGCGAAGCCCATCTTATTGGATGTTCACACTATTTTCTCCCCATCTTCAGTGGACGGGCACGCCGTGTGTTGGTTGCTGGCCTCTCGGCAAGACAGCTTAAGCTTGTAGGTATAACGTGCCTCTCGATAGCACGCATGAACACCCAGCAATTCATGACGGACACCTAATAAACCCTGTTAAGTGTTAAAAAAAAAAAAAAAAAAAATTGTTCTACGGAGCCAATTGGGCAATTCGATAATGAACTGTACTTGTGACGCGCAAAATCGGCAGCCACGAGAGCAGTTCTTCCATCAAATATGGGCTTTTTTTTTTTTTTTTTTTTAGGCCGGGGCTTTAGGTGGCTGAGGCGTTGCCTAAGGGTTGAGCCGGTCTTGCATTTTGGAACATTAGACAACTCAATCTGTAACAATCTTTTTAATAGATTTTATATTTTTCTCCAATATTTTTTTTCTTGATTCTATTTTCCTTGTCTATTGTTTCTATGCTTTGTTCTTGATCTTGGATGGACGTATTCTTATGATCTATTTGGTTGCCTTCACCAGCTGGAGCTAGTGGTGGCAACGGTTGAATGTAGCTTGGATCAAAAATTTATCAACTCGGACTTGACCAATTTATTATAAATATATCAAAAATTCAGAACTGGCTCTAATTTGTTTAATTAACAAGGTAATCCAGTTTGACACCTGCATAATTTATTTATTAAATAGGTAAAATCAGCTTAAACGAGTTAAGCAGTTTCAGTGAATTTTTAACTGATTAAATAGAGTTGACAGATTAAATAAGTTAAGCATGTAGGATTAAATAGGATAAAAACGGATTAAGTAGGTTTTAAATGAATCAGATTATGACCCGATTCAATTATTAACCGGATCAGAATGGGTTAAATAGATGAAAGATCTAAACCTGAACTCAATCTACTTAATAAATATATCTATACAAATCAATCAATTTATGATCTAAATCTATTTATGCCAAATCTAAATCTATTTAAAATAGATTTTTTACGGATCCAATTGATTCATGTGATCATAAATTGCGATCCCTAACCGGAGCTAGGAGTGGATGTAAAAAATTGGGGCGCATTCACATGCAGTGAATCTAGTGAACAACTGGCTTCGAAGTTAGAAAGCCAACTTGTTCTATAAGTTTCTCATCCTCAATAATGCTAGGCTTCTGCCTCGAGATATCCATCATGTCACCATCTCTCATGCGTACAGAGAAGCCAATTCTATTTTAAATTCTCCAAAATGGTCTTTCCCATCTCTGTTGTTTTATTCGAGATTTTTCTTTGGTGCTTGTTCGACCTAGTGAAGTTAGATAGGAACCAGTTCCGTTTTCTAGAAATATTACAATCACTGCGTAGGTCCTGATTTTGATAGCAAAGAGTGAGCTAATTTTATGGATATAACCATAAGCTCTTTAAATTTTATTAAAAATAAAAGATTGTGTATTGATTGAAAAATTAAGAAAATATTTCACTAATCATTGACAGGGACATATACCTAAGGACCATGTTAAAAAGTATGATTGAGATTTGATCTAGCTATTAAAATATAAATAATAGCATAAAATAAATAAAACTAATGACATGCACCTAAGAATGATGTTAAAAAAATATAATTGAGATCCAATTTAGCTATTAAATTTTTTAAAAAATAGTAAAAAATAAATTAAAACCTTTTAATGTATGAGGGCACGCCACCTTCTTATATTGATATCTCAATTTGTTACAACTAAGTAATGCATGTCTAGGGGTGGCAAAATTGATCTAAACCAAATAAACTCCTAATTCCTAATCTAGACCAGATTCGAAAAACCATTGGGTTCGCCAACCGATCTAAGGCAGACATCCTTGATTCACCAACTATTTGGGTGGGGTTTATCAGCAGATTTTGACCCATCTAAGTCAGGATACCAAAACCCATCACATGATTATGTAAATTTAGGCTTATTTCTTAAAAGCCTTAGGTCTGATTTAATTAAACATTTTGGGCTTGGCAGGAATAAGGAGTCCTAGAAGTAAAGGTGCTTTAAACAACCTTGGAATCGGCTATCAAATCAAGTTTCAGTAAACAACCTCGCAAACAACTCAATAATTGCGCACAGACATGGGCTTACAAATGGCCATTGCTGACAAGCTAGCTGGTTGGACTGGGTTGAGCTAGAGGACAAATGGCCATTACTACTCTTACATCTTACATCAAGTAAGACTGACCCATCGAACAATTTTCTCACACAAAATGCCATAGACCACCTTCTCTTCCAATGCCCCTTCTCTGCCTTCAGTTGGAACATGGTTTGAGGCCACTGCAAAACACCTTGGAGAAGTCTATTCTATCAATAGCCTTTGCATTGGTTCCTCTTAATCATTGCCATCTTTTGGTCTCTTTGGATTGGAAGTAATAATAGAATCTCCTTAAGCAAATTCATATCTCCTCCTCTTTTGGAGGCCAGTTATCCGCCTTCTTTCTGTTTACTTGTTTCCATCAAACTTGTTTACTTGGTGTTTTGTATCTTTATTCTTTTTAATGAAATTGGCACTTGGCACAAATACCATGCAAAAGCTGATGAATATTTACAATTGTTTCGCTCTCTATTGTATACATGATTTGGGAAATACAGGTGAAGTGGCAAGCGCACCTTCATGTTTTTAGATGATTCCTCATTATTTCCTTTAATTAAAAAAGTAAAATGCTAGGCAAGCTCTGGACAAAGAGATTTATGCTTATGTTCCAGGAGATAAGGACAGACCAATATGCACAGTCCAGAGTGTACTCAAGGCATCTTTAGATTGATGACTTAACGACGTTTAGAAGAAGACAAATCCCTTGAGAAGATAAGGATGGATTGCTCAATGAAGACAAGAACCTCCCACCATGGTGGAAGGTCAATCCAAGCACTAGGATATTGCCCATTTCGTTTCTTTGATGGATTATTCACATAAAAAGTCAGTAGATGAATTATTTACAGGCATCTTCAGAAAAGTGGCTTCCAAGGGGATCCAAGACATGCACTAAAGGTCTAGAGACAATCCATTGTATGAAGAATGTCCAAGCTTTTGCTTTGTCGATATCTATTAAAATAAGATGGCTCTGAGATAAAGAACTCAAGAACTAAAACATTGGCTCACCTGTTCCAATCTTGGTTAGATTCTACCTTCAAGTTGTTGCGAGGTGTCTTCTTGATCTTTGGAATGAAGCGAGAGGCAGCCATAGCAGACAACCACTTCATTTTCACTACTAGGAATTCGTAACATAATTTCTTTTAGATAAACAAAAGATGACAACTACACTATTGTATTTTATGATAGATTAAATTAATTAAATTGTTCCTTTGTAAATAGTTTCTGTAAAATCTCTTTTTCTAATAAAGGCTGGGCGGCCTTACCTCCTTCTACATCAAAAAATTAATAAATAAATAAACTACAAGAACTAGCAAACATAAAGCTATATGCAGATAAGTTTAAGTGGGATTTCTGAGTCATTAGTTATTAAATTATATATATTTGTTCAGTCAACTAGATCGGCCAAAAGTCTTATGGAAGCATATCAAGTTGTATTAATGTTAGAAGCTAATAGGAAGTGAAAAATTAATTATGTTGAGTAAATAGTTTATATGAAATATAATTAATAAATTCTTTCTCCACAAGCAAACATATGGAAATATGCATAATGCAATTTATTTAGTACACCTCAATCACTTGGCATATCTCAAATAATTATATTTAAATAATTTGGTCACAAAATAAAGTTTGGCTGTTTGATCGCTGGAGATGTAAAGTTTAGCCTTAATTAATATGCCCATGTCAAATAAGCTCTGCCCCCAATTGGCTCTGCTTCAAGTTAGCCCTACCTCAAATTGGCTAGCCTCTAAACAACATAATCTGTAGCTGGAAGATTAGTTACTTTAAGAATTTTAATATGTAGATTACAATTTAATTAATGAAATCATAGTTATCAACTAGATGCTTGCTTGTTGGATGTAAGTAAAAATGCAAGAAGAACAGTTACTTTAAGAATTGCGTGCAAATGTCGAAAGCTACAATCTACATTGTTTCATTCACCTTTCATGCATTCTTGTATATATTAACTTCTCCCCTATAAAAGGACTTGAAATTTTTTTTCCTCATCCATATACCTGATTGGTAGTTGCCCTGCCGAATCTACATGTTGGAAATTTGGATATATATATCTTCAAATATTTTCATGAATAATTGTATGCTCAATTGCTCATGGAAAGTCCATTCTTGCCATATATGGGAGAGGGAGGTTGGTATTGTTAGCAAAAGTTTGATTATTTAGCTACCAATCAAGCGTTAATGCGTCCAGACAACTTTTTCTGTACACAGAATCCATGTCTCAAAGCATGTTCCATAATGTTTCACCTAACCACGCCATGAGAACTCTTCTTATTTTATTGTAGAACATAATTCACAATAATTAACTCATTGTCTTTCTTCCTTAGATGCTGCATGTTCATAGTTAGATGGAGGAAGAAATTGAGCTACAAATAAGATACACATCATTTTCCATTGGCTTTTATTTCCGAACCATGCTTCATTAGATCCTTAATAAATTGATCAAAGTTTTTCTGCGACGAGCCGTCAGGAGCGAGTGCACTCTCGAGGGCCTTCCTCACCTTCTTGATCTCCTTCCTGGCTTGGTCTCCAATTTCTCCTCCCATCAAACTGTCGATTTTCTTCGAGACTTCCTTCCTCCTCACAGCATTAAGCTCTCCAATTCCGACACCGATCCTCCAATCTTGGACCACCAACTTCCTGTTTGTGAACTGATCGGTCAGCAGCGGAAAACACAGCAACGGGACGGCGCACCATATGCTCTCCAATATCGAATTCCACCCACAATGCGTCAAGAAGCCTCCGATCGAAGGGTGCGACAGCACTTCTATTTGGCAGCACCACTGAACGACGATCCCTCTCCCATGACTCTCCTTTAAGAATCCTCTCGGCAATGGCTCGGGATCGTCGGAGCTTACGATGTCCGGTCGAAGAACCCATATAAAGTTCGCCTTGCTGCCTAAAATCCCATATGCTATCTCCTCCAAGTCTCTCTTGCTCACATGAGCGTAGCTTCCAAAGGAAATGTACAGGACGGAGCCTGCCGGCTTGGAGTGAAGCCATTGAGAGCAATCCGACTCGGTCCACAAGCTCGTTGCGACGGTGCTCTTGGTGAAGCCCGCCGGAAAGATCGGACCGATGGCATAGAATGGCTTCTCGTTCTGCAGTGCCGAGATGGTCTCTGGCTCGAGCTCTTGCACCGTGTTGCATAGTACGAAGTCCGCCCCCTTGGCTTCTTCGAACGATTTGAAGATTATTTGGTGCACCACGGAAGACGTATCAGTCTCTTGGAGGTATGACATGAGTTCGGTTGGCTCGATCATTGGCACTCCCGGTATGTACGTTATGGCATCCTTGCGATTCTCTGCAATCCATCGACAAACATGTTGAGGTTGGCAACAAATTCTAACAATAGATGAAGAAGTTGTACTTATTACCAAGAGAAGCGAAGTGGCCATGTTTTGTAAGGAGGTTCATGTGGTAGTAGAGGGCGAAGATGATGGCAGCCTCGGTCCAGTAGGAGACATAGGGTATGCCAAACTTCTTGGCTATGGTGGAGGGCCAGACGAAGAAGGTGTCGGTGATGAGGCAGGTGATCGGGGGGCTGGCATGCAATAGCTTTTGCATGAGCTCCTCGACATGGGCCGAGAGGACGTGGAGGAGGGCGGCCATGAATTGGTCATGGTTGAGGGATCGGTCGAAGGAGACGGGAAGGCCGTCGCTGACAAGCTCGTAGCGGATGTCGAGGCCGGATGCACGGGCACCGGCGAAGATGTCGTCGGAGTTGTGGGCTTGGGTGGTCTGGTGGTGGACGGCTTCTGTGTTCGCAAAGGTGATGGTGAAACCTTTGGAAGCCAGCTTGATGGCGAGGTGGACGACGGGGATGATGTGGCCTTGGAGGGGATAGGCGATGATAAGGGCGTGGGGCTTCTGGCCTTGTTCCGCCATTGTTTCTCGGACGGTTGCTTCACAGAGATAAGATTTAATATAGAAAGTTAAAGAGAGAGAGAGTGAAGGGGGCACCAGACTTCGGGCTGGTTGAACGGTGAGATAGAGGTGGCGGACAAAGTGTTGACGTTGTCGTAGGTTTGAATGGACGGAAGCACCCTCGCCTCATTTTGTGCTGAGAGAGGGACTTGTCCTTTTCATGTTTGGTGTTATAGCCTAAAATTACTCGGTATGGGTTCGCCCAAGGAAAAACTCTCCCCTCAAACAAAAATTAAAATAAAAAATAAATAAATAAATAAAATATTTTGATCAGAGAAAAAAAAAAAGAAGCTAAAACTAATTAGAATTTTCTACCTACTAGAATTTCTGTAGATTTCTTCCTTCGTGTATTTTAATATAAAGGTACACTTTCTATAATTATATAATTTTATTATAAATATTTTGATCTAAAAAAATTATATATCTAAAACAGCTTTTCGATACATGCTAAAAATATTTTTTTAAAATAATTTTTATTTTGAAGTTTTTCTAAGCCGATATTTTTAATTTTTTAATTTTTTAAAAAGTTAGAAGATACTTCCTGATCTATCAACAACTGTGCCAACGGAGCTAGGTCAATCACGTCTATGGTCTTCAATAAATATACGTTTTTAAGTCTCCTCTTTCATGACAATTTTTACCAGGTTCCACTTGCTATTTACTATTTTTAAGAAGAGGAAGCCGCGAAGTTGGCTTACTTCTTGAGTGACGTTGGCATGTAGAAATCTTATCAAGAGTTATGCTCAAGTGCTCAATTAGTGGAGCGGCTTTTTGTTAACTTTTGGGGACACGACAACTGCCAGAACTGCGCTTCCTCATTTCAAGATTGCCACGCCAATGACCAATCTTTATCAGCAAATGCAAGCAAAAATGGACGTAAATGCAAGCAAAGAATGACGTTCCGACGCTGATAAAGTATGATAAGAAGAGGTGTGGCTGAGGCTCTTCGGCTGCCACTGCCTGTCTTCCTTTCACGTTCAAGACACTACCAAACAAACGACACAGCATGTGGACTCTTTCCAGCTAGAAGCATTTGACGATGGTTACGTGAAATTATAACATGTCACATGGTAGAAAAAAAGAAAGGAAAGTTAAATATAGGGAAAGTAATTTGATTTAAATAAATGAAAACTCTTTATTTGTAAAATTTTTAGATGATTCACAAATACACCCCTGTTAAATCCAAATAATGAATTAATTTTTTGTTATTAACTCTCTAAAATATACATACAAAAGAAAAATTGAACCATACGAGAATGCATCTGTCCTAAATTTTCATCATCCATGTTGTTCTCCTCCTCCGCAAATGTATATGTAGCTCTTTGATTCTTTAATTCTCAATATGGGACTGGTAAAATTTGGTCCATGCAGGTGCTGGTAAAATTTAATTCTTTAATTATCACTGAATTAAAAGATCTTGATTCATGGGGTGCAGGTAAAATTTGATTATGGGCTATGCAAGCTTGCAGTTTGGGTTGGGCAGAGCTAGCCATTAGATGCTTAATTTTAGTGAGGCTCGAGTCCAAAAATGTTATCCCGATTTCAAGTTGGTTTGTGTTTGAGTTGAAGATAAAGCCTCGCCCAACTCGAATTTTAGTTAGAAGGCTCCCAATCTCGCTCAACAAAACTTTAGCAGCCACATGTCGCCAACAATGTAAATTCTCATTTCTAAAAGAACCCCCAATGGAAATTAAGCCTTGCGTAGATCAATCCAGCATGATCTATACAAATCCAAGCCAATTTGTGTTTCAGTTCAAAATGTTAAAGTTGGATATGACCAAGTTTTCAATGGTTAGGTTCATTATTGGTTAGAATGCTGAGGGCTACTTTGGCAGTTCCAATTAAATGCAAATGTGCACATTCAGTGGAAGAATACTGTGAAAGGGCCAGTTTATATGAGGCGTATCTAAACGTTAGAAACCCAGAATTGTTACATCGCTCAGGCTGGGCCTTTTGGTGAATTCTATTGAAAAGCTCAGGCCCAACCTATGGGCATCAATGGATTGATGATGGGCTTTCGATCCTTCTACGTTGTCGTATTCGAGTTATAGAGACTACTACCTTGTCCGTTGGCCCAACACAAGCACCGTACCCAATTACCATCAAATTTCTGCCAGTTTCAGAGCCAGGATTTTGGTTTGCAAAGGGATTGCAGGCCGGCAAAATATCAAAACTTATTCAATGTTAATATTATTTCAAGCACGGAAGAAGCTTTTCCAAACACCGTCGATTTATTAATGGGACATTGTTAGCAAATTGAAAAACTTACATGGCAAGGGTGCATTTTAGAAGCTTCTAGAACGAATCACAATTATTATTGAGTACTTGGCTCAATAATAACTAGGTTAGGTATTATTTTAACAATTGAACAAATAAATGCCTCCTACCATTGTCACAACCCAAGAGCTCATCCAAAAAAATCAGCAGCCGAAAGGTATTATTTAAATTTCTAAATTTTGCATAAATAGCTAAAATCTATCGAGTACATAGTCAATATAGAACTAAATATATTACCAGCATGAATTCTCAAATACTCCTTCCGTTTAAGCATTGCCAACCTTACTAAATTAAAGATGTAAATTTATCCAAATCTAATCACAAACATTACGTTCAGTTTATGATCAGCCCTAATGACTTCATGCTGTAGCGTTTGTCGTAACCTAAGGCTTCACCTAAAAAAAAATATTGTGATTTAAATTCTTTAGTTTTGTATAAATACTAAAAATTTATTTAATATATAACGGATGTATAACTAAACATATAGCTGTATAGATTCTCACAACTATTCTTCCTACTTTTGTTGGTTTTCAAGGTTTGCTGGGCTCTTCATTAGATGTGATTTGCGCCGTCATGGGTTTACGAGAGCCTAATTTCTACAAGTGGTTTATGGGTCACGACTTGCCAAAAGACACTATAAAGTTGCGTCTCACGGGGGGTATAAGCATTGGCGAGATATCCGGTAGTCCAGGAGGGCTAGAGCGCATTGATTTTTGTGGTATTTTTGGTTAAAAAAAAAAGAGAAGTACATAAAATAAATAAGTTCCTTGTACCGTAGGACATCCATGGGATGAGCCGCATATGGCATCCGGTTGCAGAGAATTGCAGGAAAAAATTTGGGATTGCACATGACCAACTTAGAGCGATCTCCATTTCATTGAAAAACCTCAGTGAGTGCTCCCAAGTTGTTTGGACCATCGCAGGTAAACCTACACAATTGTTTTGTTCGTGGGTTCAGATGCCATACTTGGGCGACCTTTAATTAAAGCGTTCGCGCTGCGGAAGAACCAGAAAAATCTAGGGCACCCTGTATAATGGAGATTGCCTCATGTTTATTCAGAAAAAAAAAAAAGAAAGAAAAGAAAAGAATGAATAGCCTCTTCCCTTCTCGTTCTCTTGTTCTTCTTCTCCTCCTCCACCCCTTGCACATTCTCGGAACCAAGAGGGAGGCAGGGTAACTACGAATTGGTTTAGAGATGAATCGGGTTTCTTCTAGAATCAAATCCCTCGGCTTTGGATTGCAACTCTAACTTGTGCGAACCGTTTCCACTTCTTTTCTCGCATCTGAGCCCAATTTTTCAGAGAATTTTTTTCATAAATACCCTTCTAAATATCAAATTTTATATAAATATCTTTTCAAATTCATATTTATATATATACCTTTGTAAAATTTTTGTTTTATTATTTTATTTTCTTATTTTTATTTCATATATACTCACGCCATCTAACGCCGTTAAAAAATTAACAGTTTCAAATTAAAATGACTAAAATATTTTTAATGGGTAGATGGGTAGAAAGAAATATTTAATTATAAGACGATCACGACAGAAAACAAAAAAGTAATTTCAAAATTTTATTTTATTTTTAATTAAAATAAATATAATTTTTATTAATGGTGTTAGAAGAACCGTTATATTAGGGACATTTGTGCCGAAATAGTATTTTACGAGGATATAAAAATAAATATAAATTTTTAAAAAGTATTTATGCAAATTTAAATTTTTTTGAAAAATATTTATGCAAAACCTTTTTTTTTTTTAATACCTACATCCAATCCAATAGCCTTATCCGGTTCTGCCTCCTCCCTGCGAAGGAGACGGAGGCTGGAAGAGTTCGAACGACCTCCAAGATAACGCCTATTTTTTTTTTGGGCTGAAAGATGGATAACGCCTCTTCGCCGTCTCACTTTCCTTCTTGATCTTTCCACTTTCCTGCGAAGGAGACGGAGGCTGAAGGAGTTCGAACGACCTCCAAGATAACGCCTCGCCGTCTCACTTTGCTTCTTGATCTTTCCTCTTTCCTGCGAAGGTGACGGATGCTGAAGGAGTTCGAAAGACCTCGTTTATCTTATCTTATGTTCCTTCTCTCATTTTTTTTCATTGCATTGTTAGTTAAGGGATTGACTGAATGCATATGGTTTTATATTTTAATTTGAAGAAAATTTATTAACTACTATACTTTTGTTAGGTCTGTTCTAATGAGTATTTTTTTGTCGATTAGGAAGCGATTAGTCGGCCTCAGACAATGCTTCACACTTCAAGCTTTCTTTATCAACTCCATTGCCGTTTTGGGTCATTAACATTGCCTCCACATTCCTCATGTATGTCTTACAACACCACTGCTGGATCCTGGAGCTGCAAACAGCTTCAATCTCGTTTGGGTAAGACGTCAAAAATAATAACAATAATTTATGCAGCGGGATTCTTCTTTTTATTCTCCTTCATTTTCGAAATTGTGGTTGCCAATTCATTATTCTCTTTGCTCCAGGTAGTTTAAGATCTTGTCGTTCAGAATTCAGAGTTATGTGCCGGCAAGTGCTAGACTCCATAAAGACATGCCATGTTCAAGAAGTGGTAATTCTAAATCATATATGACAGCCTCCTATTTGTTGGTCATGAAATTATCTTATAATTCGGTTCATTATCACTTGAAGGTCATGGAATTTTATTCATAGTATGAGAACAATTTGCGATATTTCAAGAATTCTCACCGTTAGGGCTTGAATCAAAACTTATCATGCAAGTATCAGTTGGTTCCGAAATGATCATACATCATAATGCCAATTACGGGTACATAGCTCATGGAAGGATTCATAGCATTGTCTAGGGCGATTCTTCAAATATGCAGATACATGCTAGGGAAAACTAATATTGTAGTTTTATCTGTTTCAAATCATAGAATGGCATGCTATGAACATTTGAATTACTTGTTCGACTCATCCAAACAAATCTAAAAACATAAACAAGATAACCCAACCATGCACGATGGGCTTCTTTTTCTCTTATGTACTTGTTTCAATCTCGGCCTAAAATGAAACAGTTAAGAGTTGTTTGTAGAGAAAAGTGACAGATGTGATTCAGGAAGTTACCTCTACATGTTTTAACCGACTAAAAGGGAGTTCCAAGGCGAGAATAATGCGTGTTTTGTTCTTTGAATAAAACTGTATTCACTACCCCACCCCCCACTTTTCTATATGTTTGAAGTATCATGCTGTGGGTCAGATGTTATATTATTCCTTCTTAAGTACTGGCATGGAGCTATAAGGAAATGAATGTGCTCTGTTTAAGGATATTATTGGTATTCAAAAGATAATGGAAAGAGCCATGTAGTGTTTTTTTCGTAATCTTGACTCTTTCAGTTTTCTTTATTGTGATGACTAGATGTATTTTGAACATGTGGATCTTAGTTTGGACTTCTGGAAAAAAAATATGTCATCTCTTAAATTCATTAGCTAAGCACAAAAGTTGGGTTTAATTTTCTTTTTCAGAAAAAGTAAAAGAAAATTAAGAAAACTTTATGATATTCTAATTCTTTGCTCTTGGTTTGATTTGTACAAATAGTCATGCTTTTGAAAGATCCATGCAAGGTTCTCAATCTCGGTATTGGACTCTGTGTAGGCATCATATTAGTAAAGTGTTGGTATGCCCAGTATAGGGGTTAGTTTAGGTATCGATACGATATGGTATGCTTAGTATGAGATTGTATGCACTGGTATTGCAAATCTTGGATCCATGAAGTAGTTAGAATTTTGTGGGCTTCAAAAAAGTCCCCCCCCCCCCCCTCCTTTTTTTTGAAGAAGCCTTGTTATTGGATCGAACTAGGATCCATCAAAGAACACATCATATTTAACTTCAGTGCTATAGCATTTCCTGCACTTTCTTTACTATAGAAATTAAGCTACTTGTGTCACGTCTACCTTTGTCCATCACAAGTGGTCAAACACATTGAAACATCTATTTCACTATATTTGATGGAAGCTACTTAAGTTTTACTTGTACAACTTGTTTGTACACGAAGAATACATTTATGTTATTTGTTCACCAATACTCTTGCACTTTCTTGCATCTGAAGATATTAATCAAGCTATTCATTATTACCCCCAACCTTCTGTTAAGAATATAACGATCAATATGTTGTTAAAGTATATTGCCATCATGAAATTTAGTTCTAGAAATCTCAATTTCAATTCATTTTGTGCAAGATAGCTCTATTTTGAGTAGGATGAAGGAGACTCTAATCCCCGATTTCAGGTTCTACCAATTTTGACGTAAACTAATCAAGTTTGGCCAGTTTCATTGGTTTTGGGTCAGTTTTGGATAAAAATGACAAAAACCAAACATGAATGATGTATTTATTTATTTTTTGGCTTCAGGATACAGGTGCCAACTGTTCCAATCAATGCCAACCATGCCTTGCCAAGCCAACATGGTGTAAGGCACTTGGAACGCACGTCTATTGTGATACCCTGTGTATCACAGGGTATTGTCTCATGCTAACTCATATAGATCCATGCTAGTCAAGCATGTGTTGATGCCACTCCCTATCAAGCCAAAATTTTCTCTTTCTTTCTTTTTCCTCTTCTGCATGGCACATGTCGGCATGGCCAGCATGCCCATCAGCACTAGCACTTGGATCCTTCATTTGGGTTTAAACTGACATAATGGAATTATTTCTTCATTTCTTAAGGTATAATTGCATAATTATTTTAGGCTTACGTAATTTTCATTTTCTAGTTGAAAGAATGGGACTCAATTCACTTAGCAGCATTCTTTGTTTATATGAGTTACTCTTTCAAACAGTGTTTTGGATTTTCCAAATGTTATCAATCATTCACTACTTGCAATCTAACATGCAAACATATGAATAGTCCAAAAGATATAAATAAATAGATAAAAGAACGTTTTAGTACTTCTAAATTTCTGATCAATTTAAAAGTATTGAAGAATATAATGAAAGGGAGGAGGAATCCATGGTATATATATAGGCTCAAGCTGGGTCTTCATCAATCTAGAATTGCATGCTGTAGCAAGAAGTGATTGATATCATGTGCTGTCAGAAATATGAACCAACTATTTTCTCTGGGCAGGATTTTTTTTTTCTGGTTGGTTTCTGTTTGGCATATTTGGGCAGAAAGAAACCAGCGAGGGACATAGAAAACCTTGTGGTTCGAAAATGTCCTCCTTTTGTTCAGTATTGCATGCAGACTTGCAAGCTGGAATCGCAAGATTCTCATAAATTGTCACTGTCTTGAATATGTGAGGCTGTTCCTTAAACCCTGAAGGGAACCAACCTATCTGTTTTTCTTGGAAAGAGCTTCAGATGGAATGAATCAAATTGTATAGTGATGGTAGAGGCTCCGTATTACTAAAACACTTCAGCTTCTGAAATCTGGAGTGTCAACACTTCTGGAAGCTTGGACATGGCATGACACATATCGGTATCCCAAGAAATGGATGCCTTGCTCATGTCAGCAAGAGTTATCAGTACTTGGCATAATTTTTTGGATGCCCCATCAAAAGACCCTGTAGAGCAAGTTACGGAACTTCAATTCTTAATTTGTTTTCAAATGTTTAATAGTCACATCACATTGTTAGATGCTTACTGGAATTTGATACCTTTTTTTTGTCTGTTATAATACGATGGAGCATGGACTCGGTGTTTAACTTTTTTTGAAAAAAATATACTATCAACTACTCCACATAGTCAATAAATTTCCTTACATTTGTGCACACGTGCACACATGTACACATGCAGGCACACACAGCACAGATACATAGGTTGAAGTGTCATTGCTCTTTTGGATGCCTAAATGCTTGGCATTTTGCCAATCTTTGAAGCAGAGTTCCCTTTTAAGGATGCCTAATTTAATGTCAGAATATATCAATTGTGTGGAGCCTGATGAAAGGTGATAATTTGGATTTTTAATGCAATTGATGGTTGCTGTCGGTTTTGATAGTTCATATTTGTAGAAGAATCAGTTCATGGGATAACTTTAAATGTCACCTTTTGTTCCAGTTTTTGCCACAATTTAAGACGCCTAGATGATGGAGCAGAGGATAGCGTAGAATAGGGATAATCTGATAGTCAAGATCTATTAGATAGGAGATGAAATGAATGGTGTTTGGTTAGTTTATCTCCTATATCATTGCAGAACAGCATCATTACATAACCTGTCTCTCGACTTTGTTTATTTGTCCAGAATTTGTGTTTTTGTCAATCACTTCATTATTTATCCTTCTGTAGACAGACTCTTAAGCTGTAATCCTCACTTATATTGCATGCTGTAACATTGACTTGAGAGCATTTCTTTCATTTTTTTTCCTTCAGGACAAGAATGGTGATTCTGGTGAGTCAAATTTATTTCTGCATGTCCAAACTCTTAGGAACTTTCCAATTGAAAAGATCTATGGAGAGGTTGTCATAGTACGTTTTGATTCCACTCTTGTGCTGGAAGCATTGGACTCTAACAATTTCTCATTAGATAAATCTCTTTTCACGATCAAATATTTGTTTAATGCTGGGGCAAAAGTACTTCTAGTCAGTAACTGGGGTCGACCACATGATCCAATGCTTCTCTCTGTGGAGTCCCTTGCAGGTTAGTATCATTCCTGTTGTCAAAACATGTGATTTATCCTTCTTGTAGATTACTATAGAGCTCACAACGATGCCAATCCCTCTTTACTGTTATGATCTTGCAATCAGTTTTTCTTTTGCTATTTCATAGTATCTTTGGGAAATTTCTATTTTTATCAGCTTTATTAGGCATCATTACTGTTAGGTTGCAGATTAAATGAATATTAGAAAATCTCAGATAGATATTTATTTAAATTATCTTGGCCTATAATCTGAAAAAAATATTTTGGTTTATTGACTTGGTTTTACTTCAACATTAACAATTAACAGACCGTTTGTCATCACTTCTCCAAGTAAAAGTTGTGCCGGCAAATGATGGTTCTGGTTTGATGCAGTCCAAGATGAACAAGTGGGAGAATGTAGATATTCTTCTTCTTGACAACCTGACAATGTTCAGAGAAGAAGTTGCCAATTGTTCCAAGTTTTCTGAGAAATTATCTTCAGGCGCCACCATATTTGTTAATGATGCTTTCTCCTTATCACATAAGATTCTTGCATCAACTGTTGGTGTCACTCGCTTTTGCCATGCATCTGTTGCTGGCTTCAATTTTGAGGAGGAACTACTCCAATTGAAAAATATCAGCAAAACCACTAGACAACCATATGTTGCAATTGTATATTCTTTGTCCTCATTCATATTTTAATTAGTAGTCATCGCAAGCTATGCAGATTTGGTAACTATTCTTTATAATATGTTTTTTGTTAGATTGTAAAGTGCAACATACTCTTTTTTTTTTTTTTCAGTTCATCTTCTATGTCAAGTTGCCAGGGGTAAATGGAATTGCTTTTGCAGAAAGTCTTTTTTTAAAACCATATGAAGGATAGCCAACAACATTAGTATTATCCTTATTGTTTTTCCAGAGATGGACTTTGGGGGGTTTTGAAATTAGCAGTGCATAATGAACCATATACATTGCTATAGTTAGAAATACCTACAATAACTGGTTTGTGGGGATCATGAAATGTTGCCCAGTGTTGGTAGAGATGGCTTTGCTGGTGGAGGACTACATAGTTAAGGCAAATTGTTGGAGGCATGGTATGTTGTACTAGCTTGAATCGGGTGATACGGGGCATATCGTACCGTACCAATTTGATATCGGTACCAAATCCGGATGGCGTACTGACACTTGGCATGCCAAGCAAATTTCATACCGTACCGTACCGATACTATACTAGTGTGGCACCGGTACGGGGCCCGGTACCGAGACAATGAACCTTGGTTATAGGTATCTCCTTCTATGTCTTTTGATCTGGCCTCAATTTTCTTTGCTTAGTGGAAGTGGGGAAGGTTCTATTTAATCAACAAAGTTGTTCATATAAGTCATTTCAATACAATTACGTTAGAGCTACTGTGCAAGTGCATAACATATAAGCTACCATTTGCTAAGTGTGTAACATATCCAAAAATGTTTGATTTTCAGTACTGACAACTTATCGGCAAATTCGTCCCAGTTGCATCTTGTGCACATAAAAATGTATTCTACGCATGATGAGAAGTTTTAAAAGACTTGTTATCAGTTCACTTGATCAGCAAACCATCAGTAAACTACGGATTGCTTTGATGATGTAAGAATTGTCACTTGATTTCTTTCACTAGTTGCAGCATTGCAAGAGAGTTTCCCAAACCCCTTTTTTCTATGGCACTATCAGAAATAAAAATATTACTATCTAGTTCTTACGTATTTAGTCCAAAAATGAACACCTAGTATGTATTTAGTCCAAAACTGGACACCTAGCAACCTATAATGCTCGTAGTTGATACTTAGCGTAGTAATGAGATTATACGTCACATAGTCACTGGCAAAAATCAGTTTCAAATTATTGCTTGACCACACTAGTTTACTGTGATTTTTGTGGTAGAACCATAAAGCTCAATCTATACAATTGATTTTCTTCACTCATAAGGTAGCCATTTACATTTTTTTGATTGCTCTATAGTATTGTTAGTTTCTCTTCTCTTTTGCTTTTTTGGCTTATCTCTGATCATGCTAGCAATCCTATTATAATTGCTGTTGTGCTCTTCCATGCCTTCGCAGAAAATTCTATGATCTCAACACATAGGAAGAAACAAAATATTTTCTCGTTTTCTTCGATGTCATGGTCTGGTGTAATGAAATGATCCACAAACAATGATTTGTCATATGGTTTTTTGTATGGCTTCTCCATCTAAACTGTTATGGTCATTGCCATACATGATGGTGACTTGAGTGTCTACCAGATTACCATCAATGTTACTTTTTCAAGAGTGGGTGAAGTACTCATTGGCATTTTGTCCACCACTTCTGTCATTCCAGCCTAAAACTTGATTCATGTAATTTATATCGCTATTTGTGGACTTTTTGACAATGCTATTTTGTAAGTTTTGATTATTTTATAGGTAAGACTTTCATCCATCATGGGTTTGAAACGGGAATAGATTTGCTTTAGATGCTGATGTTGTGGGTTCTACATGCATACATTGTTTTGCCATGTACTGTATGCACTTATATATTGAAGGAAAAATTCTATTATAATTATATATGATGATTCTCCGTTTGTTTTGGAGCCTTGCATCAGATATTACATCAGTCTTCAATCCCATAATTTTTTGAATTGAACTTTTAACATATCATAATCATTGTAACATCGATTTCTTGACTAAATAAATTCCCATTTATTTCTTCATGACTTTATCTTTCAGTTTGTTTTATTTACTTGCATGTTTTGATGGCAGTCATGCTAATATAATTATGAAATGAGATTATCTTCTTACAATTCACAAACCTCTCAGTATCACATCTGTAGGGGCGATACTAATATGAGGTGTTTTTTGAAACTTGTCAAAATCATCAGACATGTTTCTGAACTTATCCCAGATTCTTTTCGCTGCACTATTCTTTTGCTAAGCATGACCAGGATGTGGAATTGTGGATAAATCTCGTAATTGAATAGACATGCATCTTGGTACTTAGTAAATGATTTTACATGCATCTTTATTTTTATTTTTGTTTTTATCTTGCTCATCTGTATTTTTTTACCTGTCTTTTTATCCTAATATTCCTGCACTTTGGTGCAGATTGGAGGGAGTAATTTCTTGGAAAAAGCAAATGCGTTGCATCTTCTTGCCTCTAAATGTGATGGACTATATTTTTTTGGGAAACTCGCATTTCAAGTAATGAATGCTCTGGGCCTCTCTGTCCCTGGATGTTTTGTGGAACAAGATGCTGTTGGAGAAGCATTGAAACTAATCCAGCATGCACATTGTAGAAAAATTCCAATTTATTTTCCAAATGATTTTTGGTGTATTAATAATAGCAAACAGGACCCATTGGAGATATTTCCTTCAGGCAGTATCTTGACTGGTGAGTGTTAAGTTGTTAATCTTAAATCGTGAGCTTTCTCAGGTCTTAGTTAATCACACTTCTTGTGCTCTTCTTGTTCAAATTAGCTTTTTTTGAGGCTTGTCCTTTTAATTTTTCTTTGGTTTCTTTTCTGTTCCACATACATTAGAATTAAGATCGCATTTTTGCTTATTGTTCAATCAAGATTGGTGCATGCTTAAGTTTCACTTTCATTTGTCTATTTTGTTTCATTAATTGCCTTTTGCTTTACAATATTTGATGTTATGGCCTTCTCTATATGGAAGTGATCTTAAATTAGGCAAGCATTTTTGAGAACAGTTGACCTATGATAGTAATCAGGCAGATCCATAAAAGTAAAGTTTTCTTGAAGGATACGTGACAGACAAATTAGATGATTTGTAATCTTGGTCTTTTTTCCATCCTCTGTTTGCTTTGTTGTTTGTTCAATTTTCCAGTTGATAAGGTCATTAATTGTTTTGATAATATAGTTATTCCTGTAAGCTAGGTTATAGCCCAACAGGCGTGCCCCTCTTCCATTTGAAAGAGGTTCCTAACTTAAATCTTGGGAGGTGTCGCTCAAAGTGTTTGGCACGGGTTATTCTTTCAAAATTTCATGAAAACGTTTGGTGGTCGGTGGTCCTCCAATCATTATTATCAATATACATCCAGTGGTTCTTGACTTTTGGCTAATCTTTTTTATTACATTAAAAGGTCTCTTGATTGATAACTTGGTTAAAATCTTCCGAAGCAATGAATTATTTGCTATTGTTAATGATCATTTGGAGCATTGTTAATTGATTATTAATTTCAAAGGGGGAAATATCAGTAAAGGCAATAATAATTTTGTATTCCCAATTGCAAACTATATTCCATCCAACCAATCTAATTCCATGTTATTAATTAGCTTAGGCCCAAAAATATAACTGTTTATTTGAAAACACTTATTGAAGATCCCAATATATCCACATATGAAACCATACATGTGAAAGAGAGGAATTCAACAGATCATCATATATCTTAAATATCCTTCCCTTGAAAAATGCAAGGATATGTAATTTCACTGGGCATTAAATATATCATAATTTTCTCGTGATTGACTTTCTTGGATGCATTTAATACCTGGTTAAATTACAAGAATACCTTGATAGCAAAAAACACAAAATATACTATTATATTTTTCTGGTACTTGGAAATGAGGAAGGTATTTAGGTTGTTTTACATTGTATAGCTAATGCATGACTATATTGAAACCAAGGATTTAAATTTCAAGCTACAGACCTGTATCTCTTATTGGTGAGTGTAGTACATAATGTGATGTGGGCCAATATCAAGTTGGCACAAGCTGATACGAGGCTACTTCATATGTGGCCCCCCCCCCCCCCCCCCCCCCCCCCAAAAAAAAAAAAAAGAAGAAAAGACGAGTTGTATCAAGCAATATCAGTTGATACGACATGATTTGGGATGTTACAAGTTAGTATGAAGATTGGTATGCAATTTGAGGGCACGCAAGGGGTACCCCATATAGATTCTTGGTTAGTATGGCTAGTACTCTGATCCTTGTTCTAAAACATATCCATGATATGGGAAATGTTAGAAGCATAATTTTTTACTTTTTGAAATTTCATGCTAATAAAAATAGGACCTAAGTTGTGAGGTAAAAATGGTCTCTTCTTCCTTTTTAACATTCGAGCTAGCATGGTTATAGCTTTTTATATCTTACCAGACTGCATATATCTTGAATACACAGCCTTGTATATCTGTACCTGATATGTCAAGTGTGTTTGTCTTTTAGGTTGGACACCTATAGATCTTGGGCCAGTATCATTGAAGGAACTCTCTTCCTTGCTTTCAATATGTAAGGTATGGCAAGCTCATCATGCTAGTGGTTTGATTACCATAGCCAAATCCAAGAAGCATTGTCCTCATCTATTTGTGGATTTTAGTAATTTTTTGTTAATTATTGTTTAACATTTGTTATCATCTAAAGTTAAATCTTTCATTGAAGTTAATTGTTTAAAGGCTTTTTTTCACTGGTTCCATCAAGGTTAGTTATAGTTCCTCCCTTTGCACTTCATAAAGTTCAAGGTTTGAGTGTTCCACAAGGTGTTGGATTAAATTTTGCTCCTTTCTCCATTTTTAGGATTATCTACAGAGTAAACCTAATCAAAAGCAGCCTGACCTGCCTAGCCTAAAGCTCCTAGCGCGATCTTTAGGCGGGAATGGACATTCACTATCGGCTTGTTGGAGGGTGCCAAGCATAGTTTCTTCAGTCTGATTTGGTGGGCATGATGCTTAAGAAAGTTTACCACATCCCTATCGTAGTTTGGCCTTCAGCTGTTCCTGTTCTTGTTGGCTTGATAATGACTCTTCTCCTCCTTAAGACCCTGCTCAAGATGTTCTCTCTTGCCCCTACTAGAGACTCAGGAATGTAGGAACCAGAGTTTTGATAGAGGAACTCTGGTTTTTTTTACTGAAGAGCTGTTTGATCTGCCAAAATTCATAATTTTTATATTAACTGAGTATAAAGTCAGATTTTTAGTTTTTTCTTCTAGTAATTATTGTGTAATACATTTCCATGGAAAGTAGATGCATTTTTATCCCAACCATTTGTGCTCAGCTTCATAGATTCTCATTCACCAAGAATTCCTATTTAGGGCCACCTTTGATGTGATTTTATGCCTTTCTACATCTATTCTGACAACTCCCATCCATGTCACCTTAGATCTTCCCAACCCCCTACATCCTTCCACACTAAAACAAAAGTTTTGCCACTTCCGTTTAGCATCTTAAGTCGGATAATAGAAATGCAATTGTTGACAAACATAATTTAAACATATGAAGCATAAAATGCATCTCAAGGAATTTAACTCATAAATTGAACTATCATCTACAAGATTAAAGAATACAAATGCAAGACAAGAAGTTTTGATTTTAAAGAGAATCTTGTTAATTGTCTTCTTCCTTAACCACTATATAAAATGATTTTAGCTATTGATTTCTCATGTAAAAATTCCAATATGTTTATGGAATGTGCAGATCATGCATCAATAATTTAAATCTGAAGGGACTGAAACCACACTGGCCTGTATTAGTATATCTGTGATATTTTGTGATAAAGTCCAACTTAGATTAGTATCTGCTAATATCCATTGGTATAAAATACCAAACCACATCTCATATGTCAAGTACAAGTCTAAAACATGCCTAAGACTAAGAAAAGTAGTTAACTTGTCAAAATTAAGATTTTAAGTGTCAGATGCTAGAGCCAGGCTATGCCAGTGCATGGCATGGTAATGTATCATGAATTGAAAGAGATTGAATAAAATAACATATTTTAGCATGCCATTTGAGAACATTTTTACAAACTTGTTTATTTTTCTGTCGAATTTGATTGAACTGTCAACATTACATAGCACAGCACACATGTTAATGTCATTGTCACACCCCGAACCCAACACTCGGATCGGCTATATGACACGGCCACATACTCCCTAGGGCAAGGCCTGAATATTTATTACAACCTTAATATCATTGAACAATAACGATCTTAATTCATAACAATTAACAAAATTGGTACAATTACAAAATTTAATCATCCAACTAGTATCAGTGGTCTATCTAATCGTTCTTTCACCCGTGATCCCAACTATAGCCAAGTGCCAAACGACCTGCAACTCTAAAAAAGAAGAGGAGAGGTGGTGTGAGCTTTACACTCAATAAGAATCCCCACACATCCATACCAATACAATAATATAAGTTTGAAAATAGCAAGAAATTGTCACACAATCATGAAATCACAAACCGACTATTTAATACTCGAATAAACAATATACACATGTATATCAAATATCAATAGGAATCCCGCCACTCAAGAGTGATATATCATACGATATCTCATAATTCTTCAATAGTGTTTTCATGCTTTTCATTCCATTCCATTTTTAACTTGATCCGGATCAAATATCTTTTTTACTTTGGGCCAAATTTCGGTCACATTTTCTGCCCGTGACGGGGCTATCAATAGCTGTCACATTTTCGGCCCGTGACAAGGCAATCGATAGTATAATATTTTCAGCTGGTGATGGGGCATTCGATAGTACCACATTTCTAACCTGTGACGGGGCAACCGATGATAACGAGATCAACCCAAAGTTCTTTTCATTCAATCAAGTTTACATCCACACACCAACTTCTTTTTATTTCCAGCTTTAAACTAATCATGGTCATGTCTTCCGCCCATGACGGGGCAATCAATATAACATGGTTAGTTCATAATAAATCTATTAGTCTGATTATGCAAGTATAAGTTATACTCATATATGTATCCATCATACTATCATCAAAAGCATACATAATCAAAATATTACTTAATACAGAAACCATCCTAAAAACTATTCTTACTTCTTACTTATCTTGATCATTAGCATATCATACATATATATGTACAAAATATCTATATCATGCAGGTCGGTGTACAAGGATTCTTACCTCTTTGCTGACAACCCAGGCAGATTAATTACCTGTCCATACCACGATCTATGAATCGGGGTGAACAGAACCCTGCTCAACGTCTTCTTACCCAGAAGATTGTTCTCCTACAGAACCAAATCAACATCAAAAATCATTCGAGGTATCCGACCGCCCAGAACTCTTTACTGATCTACTAAAGGGTCCACCATCACGTAGTAACCTCAAACTACCACCGAATCCTTTTAACCAAGAATTTTTACGAAGCAACTAGAGAGAGAAAATACCAAGATAGAGAGAGAAGCCAACCTGAAAATTAGGAACCCTCATACGGTCGCATAATGCCGATTCGGAAATCTTCCTATGGTTGCATAACGCCGAGTGGAGACCAATACCGGCTCGAAGCTCAAGGTCACACAACACTGACCGGAACTTCTCTAAGGGTTAGCCCGACTTCACAAAATACCTAGACCCGCCACTGGTCCATTAAAACATGTAGAGAGGGAACGAGTAGAGAGAAAGAGTGATAAAAAAAACATGAAGAGAGAGAAACTAGAGAGAGGAGAGAGAAAATAATAGAGGAAGAGAGAATCGTGAGGCTCTCTCTTTCTCTTTCCCGAATGGAGGAAGGCCGCCTCAGGCGGCAGCAGTCGTTGGTGAGCCACGCCCCTCGGTGGCGTCCGACGGTAGGCCAACGACGACGAGCCATGCCCAGTGGTGGTCGACCAAACAAGAGAAAAGAACAAAAATAGGGGAGACCTTTGCCGCGATCAATCCGGCGATTCACCGGCCAAATTCAAGGGAGAGACGGTGGCCCAACAACCAAAAGAAAGAGAGAAAGACCGACCACTACGACTCACCTCCAGTGAACTCTTCTAGCCGGATTGATGGCGAAATCTCCGAGTATATCCCACAGTAATAAACTCAAAAATTCTCTCAAATCGGCAACAAACTCAGGTGATCAATAGCGAGGCTCGAAGGAGGGGTGAGGTCCCTATAGCGAGGCTCGAAGGAGGGGTGAGGTCTCTTAAATAGAGGATTTTTGAGTTGATTATTGTGGGATATACTTGGAGATTTCGCCGTCGATTTGGCCGGAAGAGCTCGCCGGAGGTGAGTCATGGTGGTTGGTCTTTCTCTCCTCTTTCTTTTGGTCATTGGGCCACCATCTCTCCCTTGAATCCGGCCGGAAAATCGCCAGATTGATCGCAAGAAAGGTCTCTCCTATTTTTGTTTTTTTTCTATTTTCTCTCTCTTCCTGTTTTTCTCTCTTTATTACTTTCTCTCTTTACTCATTCTCTCTCTACATGTTTTAGTGGACTGATGGTGGGTCTAGGTATTTTGTGAAGTCGAACTGACCCTTAGAGGGGTTCTGGTCAGTGTTGTGTGACCTAGAGCTTTGAGCCGGTATTAGTCTCGGATCGACGTTATGCAGCTGTAGGAAGGGTTCTGGGTTAGCGTTATGCGACTGTACGAGGGGTCCCGAATTTTTGGGTTGACTTCTCTCTCTATCTTGGTGTTTTTTCTCTCTAGTTGATTCAAAAAAAAATTTGGTTAAAAGGATTTGGTGGTAGTTTGAGGTTACTAAGTGATGGTGGACCCTTTAGTGGACCAGTAGAGGGTTCTGGGTTGTTGGATATCTCAAATAATTTTTGATGTTGATTTGGTTCTGTAGGAGAATAATCTTCTGGGCAAGAGAACGTTGAGCAGAGTTCTGTGCACCCCAGTTCATAGATCGTGGTATGGGCAGGTGATTAATCTGTCTGGGTTGTCAGGAAAGAGGTAAAAATTCTTATACACCGACCTGCATGATATAGATATTTTTGTATATATATATGTATGATATGCTAATGATCAAGATAAGTAAGAAGCAAAAATAGTTTTATGATGGTTTCTGTATTAAATAATATTTGATAGTATGATGGATATATATATGAGTATAACTTACATTTGCATAATCGGACTAACGGATGAGGTACTTTGGACTAACTATTTTATATTGATTGCCCCGTCACGTATGAAAAACGTAACCATGGTCAGTCTAAAGCCGGAAATAAAAGAAAATTGATGTGTGGATGTGAACTTGATTTATCATCGGTTGCCCCATCACAGGTTGGAAATATGGTACTATCGAAGGCCCGTCATAGGCTGAAAATGTGATATCATCGAAGGCTCTGTCACAGGCTAGAAATGTGATACTATTAGTTGCCCCGTCACGGGCTGAAAATGTGACACCTATTGATGGCCCCATCACGAGCAGAAAACGTGACCGAGATTTGGCCTAAAGTTGAAAAGATAATTGACCCGGATCAACTTAAAATGGAATGGAATGAAAAGTATTGAAAACACTATTGAAGAATTATGAGATATCATATAATATATCACTCTTGAGTAGCTAGATTTCTATTGATATTTGATGTACATATGTATATTGTTTATTCGAGTATTATTGATAGTCTATTTGTGATTTCATGATGTGTGTGACAAGTTTTTGCTATTTTCATACTTATATTATTGTGTTGGTATGGATGTGTGGAAATTCTTATTGGGCTATAAAGCTTACACCACCTCTTTCCTTTTTCTTTTAGAGTTGCAAGTCGCTTGGTACTTGGCTATAGTTGGGATCACGGGTGAAAGGATGAGTAGATAGACCATCACTGATACTAGTTGGATGATTAAATTTTATAACTGTACCAGTTTTGTTAATTGTTATGAATTGAGATCGTTATCGTTCAATGATATTGAGGTTGTAATAAATTTTCAGGCCTTACATATTCTCTAGGGCTTTGCCCTAGGGAGTATGCGGCTGTGTCATGTAGCCGACCCGGGTGTTGGGTTCGGGGCGTGACAATCATACCTTAACTAATATAGGCACAAGAAACAATTCTTTGTTCCATGATTTTTTCTTGGATCTAATAATAGAAAACTAGGAGTTTACTGAAGACATATCTTACTGAGTTAGCACCAAATGGTGAAGTATGCAGGTAAATCAAGGATGTCATGTCATTGATACATTTGTATATGACAACAAAAGATTTTTTTAAATGCTCAAGATGTTTTGGTTCATGTTGGGTAATGAAGAAGGTCTTGGCACACAAATGAAAATGAAAAAAAATGAGAATGTTAAGGTGGATCACTGCTAAAGCTCAGAAGGGTAGGATGAGAAATGAGCATACTAGAAGAAGCGTAAGGGTTGCGTTGGTCAAGGACTAAATAGTGGAGGAAAAAAAATATAGGAGCATTTGCATAAACGATCTGACTAAGAGTAGGCAAGGGTAGAGGCTCTATTGTGCATGAATGGTCAAGAATCGGAGGAAACGTTATAACAAAATTTGGATGACTTTGTGAAAAGGACTGGGCAAAGCTTGTAGCAGCAGAGACATAGTCTTTGGGAGAGATAATAGGGTAGAGGCTCTATTGTGCGTGAATGGTCAAGAATCGGAGGAAAAGTTATAACAAAATTTAGATGACTTTGTGAAAGGGACTGGGTAAAGCTTGTAGCAGCAGAGACAGTCTTTGGGAGAGATAATAGGCAAAGATAGATTCATAAAGCTAATCTCAAATAGCTGGGATGCGGCTTGTTTGTTATCATTTATCGTCATGGAAGATTTTTATGATTTACATTTAATTTGCAACTCTTCATTATCATAAATTGTTTCTTTTCTTTTATTTTGTGCTTGTGTGAATAATTCTGCTCCTTAATTAGGTTTCTTATGCCTAGAGCTGACAGATCTCCCCCTGCATTTCCATTGATGTTTTTTATCTCTTCTAATATTAATATTATATCTAAAAGGTGTTATATTTTTCAACAATATCGTTTTCATAGTCTCTGTTTTTGTATTACAGAAGATTCTATTGATTGGTTCAATCAAATTTGATTCAGTAAAAGACACAGTGGGAGCATCTAAATTGGCTCTGATGCTTCAAGGAATAAGCATGACCGGCTGTGATGTGACGGTTGTTGGGAATGCAGCCTGCAAGGCAGTTGCAGGAACATCATGTTCTGTATCTCAATATAAAATGTTTAATAACGCATCAGTTGTTTGGGAATTTCTCAAAGGAAGAATATTGCCGGGTGTTGCAGCGTTGGATAGAGTATGCCTGTTCTGAACTCTGTATGATTGTGCCTCAAGCTCATAAGAATTACTTGAATTATGTAGATCAACCATCAAAATTTGTCTTTACATATAGTTTGGGATAACAAATTGTAACATGTACTTTTTCTAGAGGTTGCGTTGTTCAGACAATAACTTCAGATGCATGTTGTAAAGATTTATTCTAATAGTCGATTTTAACACTGCATTCTTTCAAAGTTCACTTTCAATCTAAATTTGCACTTTTTTCCCTTAAGTGAGAAGTGATCGGAGTAAAGTTCACTTTGGGCAATCTCTGACTCAGTATATTGTAAGATGCTTTTCATAGTCTGTTTGTCCTATCATCTTATATCTACTGTGATGACCCACCTGGTTATTAGTAAAATGGAATCAGCTTTCCACTGTGATTTATGATAAAGATTTTGTTGAGCGGTTCCACAAAGTACCCACTTCTCATTCTCCACCCAATTCTCTGTACCTTTGTTTGTATTGGCTTTATTAAATTTCCAGCTTTGTCAGTCCAATTTTGCTTAGATACCCAAATATTGACCAAATACTGTTCGACTATTGTCCTCAGATTGTAACTGTTGTGTTTTTTGCTTTTCAGCCATTCTTGATCTCCACCCATCTTCCAACAGAAATCAGTGACACTCCCCACCTGCAGTGTGCTGTGCTATTTGTTTGGATTTTGGAAGAATGTAATTTCCCTGCACATCATTTGGCCTATACGTCACTGATCCTGCCATTAATTTCTTGGTTTCTATTGATAAACCCACCCTTTTTGCAATCTGTTGGTACTCATTTTATTCTTTTTTTTTTTGGATATAGCCAACTGGACCATTTCGGTTACTTAAATTGTCTGGGAGCCTGGGAGAAAATCATTTTGCTTAGATAATAATGGGGACATAAGTAGATCATTCTTGGCACATGCTCCAAAATTCAAATGACCTCCAGAGAGAACAGATTGTATGCTCGCCCAAAGAAATCCAAGTTAATTAAAGTGACCTCATTAACTGGATAATCAGAATAAATTGCCTCTTCCATCATCTGCCTTACTGAATATAACTGAAGGAGATTACAATTACTATATAGGATGTTAGATTTTCCACTGCAACTTTCTTTTCTGAATGTACATATGAGTGCATATGGCAGAAACCAATTTTCAGATAATTAAATATTTTCTCTTGTTAGTCAGTTCCTAGTAGGTTATATTTTTATCATGTTCACCATAGGTGTAAAACAGAGCAAATGAAAATGAACAATTTAAGTGTATTTCACATTTTTAAACACTTGCACTGCAACTTTGCTAATAGTTTCTGGTAATCATCAATCGAAACACATATTTTTCACAAGTATACTACTTAAAACTACAAACCAACATATCAAAACTATTATCAAGGAATATAAATTTTAGAAATGAAAGATTTTTAAAAAAGCTTGGTGCTCTTATGCTTAAAAGTATATAAAATAGATATCATCGCATATTGGTCTGTGTGCCTATAGTCTTGGTCGGCGGAACCGTCCCAAACCTAGCCATATCGGTGGTGGGCTGGAACGGTTCCGGCAACCAAAACGAGAAACCGGCGACGGATGGGAGAGGGAGAAGGTAAGAGAGGAAGAGAGAGAGAGCGGGGGAGGGAGGGAGAGGGAGAGGGAGAGGAAGAGGGAGAGGAATGAAGAGAGAGAGAGGTGGAGGCTGGCCGGCGAAGGGCCGGCGAGCCGTGCGGAGGGAGGCGAAGGAGGGGTTCTACCTCCGATTTTTCTGTTTCATTTGAAACAGGGGTTCTGGAGGGGGCCTTTTTTTATTTTCGCAATTTTTAAGTGAAGTCGGAGCTCCTTTTGAGACCCTGTTTTAAATGAAACAGGGGAACCGAAGGTGGAGCCTCTCCTCCGCCTCCTCTGCACGGCTCGCTGGCCTCCTCCACCCTCCTTTTTTCTCCCTCTCTCTCTCCCTCTCCCACTTTCTCTCTCTTTTCCTCTCTCCCGTTCTCCCTCTTCCCCATCCCCTCTACTGTGTTGGTATGGGCTCGGTACGAAACGTCACAAGGCCATACCGACCCGTGCCGCCGAGCAATTGGTCTAGGCCTTGGTTCTGGCACAACAGTCCTTGCCTATAATAAGAAGCAGTATATGCATAAACTAGATCAAAAAATATGACAAGATTTGAAAATATATCATGTAGGTCAATTGAATGGTATGATGTATTAATGATTTTGATGCAATATGTATTGTTTTCGGTGTTTTTTCTTAGTCATGATTTTTGAGTTTTAAGGAGAGGCGGATTAATATACTGCAGCATATTTATTCTACTGGACCATGAACAGTAACTGAGCCAAGCTGGGCAATCATTCTTCTGTTTCAGTTTATGCCTAAATTAGGGAGTCCTAATGTGAATCTAATAGTGAGCCAGCTAGTCTATTAAGGAAAAATTTAATTTGCTGTTTAATTTTGGTCTATTTCTGAATCTCAGACTTAATTGTAGGAGGATTAGCAGCTGGTTTAGTTTAATATAAGGGGATTCTGCCGGCTGTTTGTGGTAATTTTTTTGGATTTTACGTGATGTCACTTGAGAATATTTTTGGCCATGGGCCTTCTTTTTCCTCCTCTTTCTTTTTCTATTCTTCTCTCTTCTAAATTTTTTGCTCTTCTCTAGTTTCTTCTACTGCTGAGCAAATAACTCTCCGTTTATATTAACATCCAGCAGACTAAATGCTGTTCTCCTATCTGAATCTAGTTCTGAATCAGTTTCTACTGTTGTCATTCTCTAAACAGCAGATCACTGATCAGTCTTAAGGTGATTGCTATTACATTAATCAAATCTGTCCGGTGAGAACTGAGCCAAAGGTTGCTGCAGATCTACATCATGTAGCCATTAAAACTGAACAAGGCTAGATCAAATTTACTCCAAGTTAAAGTTGTAAAAAGTGCCTTTCTTAACACACTGTATCTGTTAAGCAGGCACAGTCCCATTGTTAATTATATGTACGAAGTATGAACTAATGGCAAAAGATTGGTCTGCATTCCTTGCACACATTTATCTATTACATCCATTTATGGTGAGTGCATACTGATTCAGACTTGCTCGAGTGGCTCCTGTTCTGTTACTACCTCCATCTAATTCAAGGCAGGTTCTGCAGTTCATATAATGATATATCTCAATTCTACATTCATATGGTGAGGGGTGCTCTTTTACATTACTTGACCAGAGTTACCTTTGTTGATTGATGATTGACTTATAGAATTTTTAATCAGCATGGAACAAAAATTATTAGGCTTCCTTGTCATTATCTACTAGACTACTTGCTTTGTGTTAGTTTGTTGAAGGAACTATTAGAAGCCCTGCCTTCATCATGGATCCTACAAGTGCACTGATGCATGATATAAAGTTACTGGTACATCCACCATTTTGTTTGTAATCAGTCCCTAAGTTCTATTTTTTAGTTAAAATTGAGTCAAAATTGGAAATTATTGTAATGATTAATAACTGACATTAATGTATCTCTTTTCCTTCTGTTAAGTTTCTAACTAGAAGAGACCACACGCACAAAAAAGAATGTCTTTTTGTTTCCCAAAGAATTTCCCATTCATCTGCTTCTTCCTGTTTGACTTTATATTTGGTACATTTGCAACATAATCTCAAATAACTGAAACAAGAGTTGATGGTCATGGTCATAGGTGTAGTTGTGGCTATGATATTGTTTATGTTTTGAAAATAATGAAGTCTAGTGCTTAAGCTCGATGGCCTTGAATTTAACTGTTCTTGTATTGGACATCCTGAGGAACCCGAAGAACTGCTTAACCTTTTTTAACTAGTAGTGGCTTCATCAGGTTTATTTTAGCTGCCAAAACGAATAGTGTTGGTTTTGAAGTGCATAACATGCTTTCTATGACATATTAAGGTACATTGATGTGCACCTTTTCTTTAAAGTCCTTGTTTGCAAACAAGCTATTAAGGGAAAACCTTAGATATTTTCTAGATTATACTTCTTAACATTGTGCAACTTCATGACAAATACTAATTGCGACGATTGATTTTCCTTAATGCATCAAGATTCCTGTATCAAGACGTAGCCATGCAATTCATATTTCTTCTTTTGTTAAGGATCATCATCCCTTTATTCTTTACTTCAACCTAATTTGCTTCACCAACTCATGATTGATAACTCTCTCTAGTCAGTCTTAAAATACATATCAGCCTTTAATTTCTGTCTTGAAAAAAGAACTTACAAATTTGAGTATCGATTGTCCTGTTGTTGGATGTAATCCACAAGCAACTTAACACCCTGTTCACATATTTGAATTATGGCACTATTTTTACCATTTGATGAATTTTTTAGCATTTATTCCTCATTGTCCGTACTATGTGTATATATTCCATATATTTTTTGTATCAATTATAGCCACTACTAGTTGTGTAAGTTTGTCTAGGAATTAAGTTAAGACTTTATGTTCATAGTGATATCCATACTAAACCTTCCACAGAAATTATTCAACATATGGCATAGATGGAAAATGAACTTTACAATATTTTTTTAAGAGAGCATTACATTCCTTTATATTTTGTGCTTTCTTCTTGCAGGCTTATCCCCATGATCTTGATTGGAATATTGCTTTTACTGATCCATCTCAACCTTTAATAATTGATATTGGAAGTGGTACATCTCTCTTTTATTTACTTTTCATCCAAAGGCAAATTTTACCACCTTGAAGCTTTTAATACCATCTAAAGATGATCATTATCTATAATTTAGAATGTTGCAAATTAATAAAGAAGAATGCATGTCATTAATATTAGAATAAGATAAACCAATTAGAATAAGATAAACCAAGTGATATCGTCTATTAAGTATTGGTCATGGGAATTTTGCAAAACAACTCGATTATGAAATTTGCAAAAAAAGACCACTTTTTCACGCCTTAGTTTGTTTCAAAAGTTTACTGAACCATTATAGCGCTGCCCTCCTAACTACTTATAAGAACATTTCTAGTGTGCACTGACCCATAAGACATGTTCATCCACTTCCAATATGCTTGCATCCATTACCAATATTTGTGCATCGACAAAGATAAACATTTCATTCATTTTAGGGATAGGGGCATAATGGCCTTTTTTTGTTTTGTTGCTTGTATTTTTTGTTGTTTTAAATGATTGTTGAAAGGTTTTTAAGGTTGGTTTTTCATAATTTAGGATTAGAGAAGATTTTTGAGCCTAGAATTGGGTTTATGGTGCTATATTAGTATTTTTGATAAAGGTGCTACATGACTGAGCTCTCTCTCTTTCCTCTCTCTCTTCTTATGTTCTATCTTGTATTTTGAGGATGTACTAGCTCAAAGCCTCTCCTTGGGCCTTTAGCCACTAAGGCCAAACTCCAAAGTCCAAACCCTAAATCCTCAAAAACATCCTCTGCTTCTAAATTTAACATAAACAAATCCTCAATTGTCTCTATACAACCATAAAAACAACGAACAAAATAAAAATAAAAAAAATGGCATATTGGTGAATTATCCAAACGCCAAGTCGTCCCAAGTGTCAAAACAACTATTATCGATGATGCAGGTACATGGACGTCATACAACTTGCATGCTATTTTCAGAGTATTAAATGGCTGAATTTAGAAAAGTTATTAATATAAAAGTTTCAGGTTTCTTTCTCTTCTTTCCAACAAGCCTAAGAACATTAAAATCCGAGTTATGGTTGGAAAGTTATAGGTATTTTAAGAGACAAGTGTCTTTTGACCTTTTAAATTCCCTAAGAGAATTTAGTTTTGGCTTTGATGTCTTTTATTGTGTGAGTTACCCATATTAAGGTGACTCTTGATCTTTCATTTTCTTTTGTCTTTTCATGTTACCCATGACTTGCCTATAAATAGTCATGAATTGTAATGAGAAGGCATCCAAGTATTTGAATGAAAGTTATCTTCCTCCTTGCACAAGAAATTTATCTTGTCTTTTCTCCCACTTCCATTGGATTGCAAATTGATCCAAGCGGTATCAAGTGGTATCAGAGCCAAGTTATCATCTCTTGACGTTTCGAGAGGAAACCTATCGCATTTCTCGTGGTGGTGCTAACGCAAGCTTCAATCAACCATGGCGAGCCAAGGCAACCTAGGTCCTTCTAGCAATGAAGAACCTCGTAGAGAGCGAGATCTTCGCGACATAGAGAATGATGAGTTGCGGCGGCAAGTCCAAAACCTTACCGAAAGGTTGGCTCGTTATGAGCAAAACCCGAGTGAAGAGGAGGGCGGCACCACTGAAGAAGATCGCAACACCTTCCGTGACCAAAGTTCACGTCATGGTAGGAGGAGCAACTCTTCTTCATCTCATCGACATCGTCATCAATTTCGATTTCCAGACATCAGGGTAGACATTCCTGAGTTTGAAGGAAAAATGCAACCCGACATCTTTCTAGATTGGCTTAACACTGTTGAGCGGATTTTTGACTACAAAGAGGTCCCCGATGAGCTTAAAGTGAAGATTGTAGCTATCAAGCTTCGAAAGCATGCATCAATCTGGTGGGAGCGCCTCAAGTTGCAAAGATCAAAGGAGGGCAAAACCAAGATTCGTACTTGGGAGAAAATGAAGAAAGAGCTTCGCAAAAAGTACCTTCCCGAAAATTACCTTCAAGATGCATTTCTCACTATGTATCAATTCACTCAAGGGATGCGAACCGTGGAGTACACTGAAGAGTTCGACAATCTTATGGTTCGTTGTGGTGTAGCAGAGGCCGAAGAGCAAACAATAGCTCGTTACCTTAGCGGATTGAGGCGTGACATCCATGATATGGTACACCTTCATTCTTTTATTTCTCTTAATGATGTTATTAAACTTGCTACTAAGGTGAAACGCCAACTTCAACAACGGCGAGAAAAGGGTTTAACAAATGCTCCTGGAGGCCGAAATTTCAAGCGTGAGGGCATTCCTAACCGGGGGAGTGCATCACAATCTCATTCGTCTTCTACATCCAAGCCAACCACAACGGTGAAAAAAGATGCTTCATCTTCTTCTCGGCCAACATCATCTCGACCTCAATGTTTCAAGTATTCTGGCTATGGGCATATTGCTTCTGAGCGTCCAAATAGAAGAGTGGTTTCTCTTGCCGAAGAAGGTGATGGTGAAGAAAATGAGTCAGATTCTATATATGATGAAATTGAAAAAGACATCACATATAGTGATCATGGTGAAGCTCTTGTGGTCCGTCGAACCCTGAATTCAATACGAAGCAAAGATGATCATATGTGGCTCCGGCACATCTTTCATACTCGATGTACGGCTCATGGCAAAATTTGCAATGTCATTATCGATAGAGGAAGTTGCGAGAATTGTGTCTCAATGGAGATGGTGGAAAAGTTGAAACTCAAGATAGAACCTCACCACCACCCATATTCTCTTTCTTGGCTTAAGAAAGGAAATGAGGTAAAAATTTTCCAACGTTGCCTTGTTCAATTTTCAATTGGAAAAAATTACCGTGATGAAATATGGTGCGACATGGTTCCTATGGACGCTTGCCATTTACTTTTGGGAAGACCATGGTTATTTGATAGAAGGGTTGTTCATGATGGATACAAAAATACTTATGCATTCTTGAAGGATGGTGTCAAAATAACCCTTGGGCCTTCAAAAATGGACAACACACCCAAACCCATTAAGGGAGAGGGAAGTACCTTTTTGTCCATGGCAGAATTTGAAGTTGAAATTCGAGAAGCCTCCCAAGCATATGCTCTCATAGTGGTGGAATCTAACCCGGAGGGCAATTTATTGCCACCCAAGATTACTTCTTTTTTGCAGGAATTCCGAGATGTGACTTCCGATGAAATTTCTTCTGGTCTTCCACCAATGAGAGAAATTCAACATTGCATTGATCTTATGCCAGGTGCAACTTTACCAAACAAGGCGGCATATAGAATGAGTCCCAAGGAGCATGAAGAATTGCAAAGACAAGTGAACGAGTTGGTGGCCAAAGGTTTGGTACGTGAAAGCATGAGTCCATGTGCGGTTCCTGCCTTACTTGTCCCCAAAAAGGATGGAACATGGCGCATGTGTATTGATAGCCGAGCTGTTAACAAGATCACCATCAAATACCGTTTTCCTATCCCTCGGCTAGACGACATGTTAGATCAACTTGCCGGCGCTTGCATCTTCTCCAAGCTTCATCTTCGAAGTGGCTATCATCAAATTTGCATGAAACCGGATGACGAATAGAAGACGACATTCAAGACAAGAGATGGACTATATGAATGGCTTGTGATGCCATTTGGGCTCTCTAATGCACCAAGCACTTCCTCATGAATCAAATCTTCAAGCCTTATATAGGTAAATTTGTCGTTGTTTACTTTGACGACATTTTGGTCTATAGCAGGGATCAAGAGCAACACTTGGAGCATCTTAGACAAATCTTTATGATGTTGCGAAAGGAGAAGCTCTATGTCAACCTTCGCAAATGCGACTTTTTGATCGATAGCTTAATATTTTTGGGTTATATGGTCACCTCCAACAGCATCAAAGTTGATCCTAAGAAGATTGAAGCTATCTCTAGTTGGCTGGTACCTCGTACCATTCACGAGATCCGGAGCTTTCATGGGTTGGCCACATTTTATCGAAGGTTTATACGACATTTCAGTTCTATTATGGCCCCCATCACAAATTGTTTGAAAGGTGGATCCTATCAATGGACTATGGAGGCTCAAGAAAGTTTTGAGAAGCTTAAGGTATTAATGACAACGGCCCCTATTCTTGCCTTGCCGGATTTTGAAAAAGTTTTCGAGGTGGATTGTGATGCCTCTAATGTGGGCATTGGTGCGGTGCTTAGTCAAGAAGGATGCCCTATTGCCTTCTTTAGCGCCAAACTTGGAGATGGGCGAAAGAACTATTCAACATATGATAAAGAATTTTATGCTATTGTTGAGGCTCTTCGTCATTGGCGGCACTATCTTGTGACTAAGGAATTTGTTCTCTATTCCGATCATGAAGCCTTGCGATTCCTCAATACTCAACACAAGCTTAGTGCAAGGCATGCCAAGTGGATTGAATTTTTGCAATCTTTTACCTTCACCATCCGTCATAAAGCCGGAAGTCTCAATCAAGTTGCGGATGCTCTTAGTCGAAGACATGCTTTGTTGTCAACCTTGGAGATTAAGGTAATCGGTTTTGATTTCATCAAAGATCTCTATTCTAATGATGATTATTTTGGCGAGATTTGGGCTCGATGCAGTAATGCTCCTCATAAAGATTATTCAATTCAAGAAGGTTACTTATTTAAAGGTAACCAATTATGTATTCCTAATTGCTCTCTTCGCCAAGCAATCATCAAAGAAGCCCACAATGGAGGACTTGGAGGACACTTTGGCCGAGACAAGACTTTAATCCTTGTCAAAGAAAATTTCTTTTGGCCGAAGATGAGAAAGGATGTAGAGAGACATGTCAACTTATGTCGAACATGCCATATTGCCAAAAGCCGAGCTCAAAACACCGGCCTTTATACTCCTCTTCCTGTACCTTAAGCTCCATGGGAGGATGTAAGTATTGATTTCGTTCTTGGTCTTCCTCGCACTCAACGTGGAAAGGATTCGGTCATGGTGGTTGTTGATCGATTCTCTAAAATGACACATTTTGTACCTTGCGAGAAGACCTATGATGCATCTAAAATTGCTGATCTTTATTTTCAAGAGATTGTCAAACTTCATGGCATCCCAAAGACTTTCACTTCGGACCGAGATCCAAAATTTATAGGACACTTTGGCGGACTTTATGGGCGAAATTGGGCACCAAACTTCAGTTCAGCTCTTCTCATCATCCACAAACCGATGGTCTAACGGAAGTGGTGAATCGAAGCCTTGGCAATTTTATTCGAAGTTATTTGGGCAACAACAAGAAGCAGTGGGACTTAATTCTTCCTCAAGCGGAGTTTGCATACAATCGCTCAAGTAGTTCTACTACCGGTGCTAGTCCTTTTGAGATCGTCTATGGGTGCAATCCTAATGGCCCCCTTGATCTAGCTCCCCTTCCTCATGTTGTTCGATTTAGCGGTGATGCAGAAGCAAGGGCTAATGAAATCAAAAAGATGCATGAGCAAGTTCGATCCAAGATTGAGAAGAGCAATCAAAAGTTTAAGGAGAGAGCTGATAAGTATCGACGCTCGACATCATTTAAAGAAGGCGACCTTGTATGGATTCATCTTCGTAAAGAACGATTCCCTCATGGAAGATATAGCAAATTACAAGATCGTGCCGATGGACCATTTCGAGTTCTTAAGCGTATTGGAGAAAATGCCTATCAAATTGAACTTCCTGGTGACTATGGAGTTTCTGCTACCTTCAATATTTCTGATCTAATTCCATATCATGATAAAGAAGAGGCATTGGACAACTCGAGGACGAGTTGAGCTTCAACCGGGGGAGTATGATGCAGGTACATGGACGTCATACAACTTGCATGCCATTTTCAGAGTATTAAATGGCTGAATTTAGAAAGGTTATTAACATAAAAGTTTCAGGTCTCTTTCTCTTCTTTCCAACAAGCCTAAGAACATTAAAATCCGAGTTATGGTTGGAATGTTATAGGTATTTTAAGAGGCAGGTGTCTTTTGACCTTTTAAATTTCCTAAGAGAATTTAGTTTTGGCTTTGATGTCTTTTATTGTATGAGTTACCCATATTAAGGTGACTCTTGACCTTTCATTTTCTTTTGTCTTTTCATGTTACCCATGACTTGCCTATAAATAGTCATGAATTGTAATGAGAAGGCATCCAAATATTTGAATGAAAGTTATCTTCCTCCTTGCACAAGAAATTTATCTTGTCTTTTCTCCCACTTCCATTGGATTGCAAATTGATCCAAGCGGTATCAATCGACCTACCTGGTCATCATCCTTGTTCATCCCCTCTGGTACCAACCAAGATAGCCCAATTTTTGATGTACCAAGGTTCTAGACCTATCCAATGACCTAGAATCTCACTGATCTAATTTGAGATGGCCAAGACGGATCAATGCGGACGGAAGCTTTAATCCTTTCGAAGAAAATGTTGCAAGGATTAAAGTTGAGTGTTAGCAATATAGGAGCAAAAACTAAAACAATAAAGTTCATATCATGATAAACATCTAAGTTTAGTATCTTAAGTTGAGTGGAATAGATCTTAAGCTTTTCAAAATAATAAATTTTCAAGTAAAATTCTTAGAGAAGAGGGCATCAAGTATGAGCTTTTTTATCAACAAAGCGTCCTTCATATTAGAGAGAACAATCTGCAATATCTTAGTTATAGGGAAATATAACAAACCAAGCATTCTAAGAGACTAATTAACAGATTCAAGCATCAATACCTATAGTGACTAACAATCAAAAAAAAAAGCAACAACTTAGTTTCATACCATGGTCTACTATACCACCCCATACCGCCCGGTACGGAGCGTACCATACGGTACTAGAAGGTGGTACAAAATTCAACTTCGAGTTGGTACAAGCCCTATACCACCCCGTATCGAGATGTATCGCCCCATATTAAGGCGTACCGAGGTGCGTACCGGCCCATACCAAAGCGTATTGACTTGTATCGAGGTGTACTGAGATAAAAAATAAGAAAAATAGTTAGAAGATTATTTCGGTATAGGGTGCATACTGCACCGTACCGTATCAAACTGATAAGGTACCAATACAGTACCCAATACCGAGATTGCGAACCTTGCTTCATACAATTCCACAATTAGCACAACTACTCGATTCTATATTGTATTACAAATGGCATCCACCTATCAGCGCCAAATACATGATAATCTCTATACAAATGGAGATAGAACTTATGTATGTCGGACACGTTTTTTGGATGAAGCATGGTGTTAATAAAGTTATTGAAGGACCATGAAGATAGAAATCCTTACTCTGATCTCGTATGTATGGCACATCTGATGAGGATACATAACGCTTCAAGAACTTTGTTAATAATGTGTGTCATCTCAATAATATGGCATACAAATAAATTCTATCTCCATTAGTGTAAAGATTATGATATGTTGTGCGCCAACAGATGATATAACGCAAAGTTTTTGAGTGGTTGCAGTGGAATTAGATGAAGATAAAAGTGTGGCACATTGCATATTGATCACCAATCATTGCATATCGTGATGCTTGAATTTGTTAATTGGTCTCTCAAATTATCTGGTCCTGTGTTTTCTAGAGTCAAGATCAAGATTCACTGTCTCGGTATCGGACCCCATGCTGGTGCCACACTAGCACAGTGTTGGTACGGTACAATATGAAACTTTTTTGGCTTGTCGACTGTCGGTACGCCACTCGTATCAGGTACCGATACCGAACAAGTATGGTACGCTATACTCTGTACCGTCTAGTTAGGGCCAATATGGCATACCTTGGTCAAGATATTTCATTTTATTCTCAGTATGAAGGATGACTTATTGGCATAGCTCATCATAGGTGCCCTATCCTCCAAGGATTTTAACTATGTTATCTTGGAAAGCTTGAGGCATGTTCCAAGCAACTTAAGATACTAAAAGTAAATGTTTGTCTTGATGTGGAGTTTAAGAACTCATTTTTTGTTCCTACACGTCTATCATCCAAATATATAGGCCCTTATCAACAAATATTTGAGTCCGGCCTTTTGAAAACTTCAAATTATGTATCTGTGCTATATATTGAATATTGATTTCCTTAGAATAACTTTATTTTCTTTTCATCAAGCTCTTATAAATCAAGCAAACTAGACAAGGATTCTCAAAGCTAGAATATAAATGTCTATCATCTTGCTTAATAAACTTCCTAGGTGCTAATGGTTGATAATTGGGCTATAAATGTTGTTGCCTATAAAAACCAAAGATATTTATTTCCAATGTAAAAAGACTACTATGCATCACACTGGTGATGTAGCTAGAGTTGAAGTGGAGCATAGGTTAGAGTATGTCGATCTATTTTTAAGATCTTTAGGAGTTACATAGCACTCCAACCCCAAATCTTGTATGTTTTAGGTAATTTCATTGCCCATCTCATCTTTTCTTTTGCCATTAAAATGGCTGAAATTCAAAAAAAAAGAGAGAGAAAATCATGCCCTTTTTAAAAATTAGTATTATATTTTGATATGTTACAGGTCGGGCATGAATCTCCAACACTGCGTTTCTTTTCCTTTATATCTTGTTTTCATATAATTACTAATTTTAGGATAAAATAATTATTAAAAAGTAGAAAAAGAATTTGGGGCTCAAAAACCTCATTTAACCCTAAATAAAAAAAGAAAGCCTAAAGAACATTAACAGGCATCAAACAAATGAAAAAAAAAGAAAAAAAATTAAGGTCAAGTATTGTACTGAGATGGCACAATTTGTTGTGTGTACACGAGCATCCTACTACTATACCGACCGTAGCCCCGACCGGCATGAGCACCACATTCAGGACTTAAATCTTTCAACAAACAAAAATAAATAGTATCTCATCTTAAGCTACGACACTTTAACACTGTTAAGTTCTGATTCAAACTTGGCCAATATGATGATCTCTTGGAATAAATGCCATTGAACATCAGGGATCAAAATCAACACAATCTGTCTGGCATGGCGCAAGATACCCTTGTTTCAAATGGTTTCAAGGTACTTTGGGTATTCATTTTCTTAAGCATTGTTTAGCATAATTAACCTGTGCAATCTAAGAGTTTCACAAGAAGATACAATCTCTTCAGGATATTGGTTATGGTGCAAAGAGTAGCCACCTAGAACTTTCTCAAAATCTGATTCTGTGAAATCAAGTAAGATATAAATGTTCATGATAATTGTTTCTAATTATCTTGGGATGGTTTTTCTGATTGAACATAGGAATCCATTTTTTGGAAGTCCTTTAACTTACTACTGTTCTAACTTCTATGTTTAAAGAAAAAGAACAATATGTATGCATTAACTAGATTGATGCTTTGTTTCTATGAAATTGTTATTATGGTAGAACCTAATGCTCGTTGGCTTGCTTTACTTTGTTATTTCTTTATTATGATCCTTATAAATAAATTTGCTTGTTTAATAATGTAGGAAATGGTTTATTTCTCTTAAAGATGGCTAGAAGATGCCAAAACTATAATTTTCTTGGGCTTGAGATTAACAAAAAGGTGAATGCATGTTTTCATCATTATTACATTGCTTGAGAAAGGATGTCTAAAATTTAAATTTTTCCCATTTTGTACAGCTTGTTAGGCATTGCCTAAATAATGTGGTTCAGTCTAACATCAAGAATGGGTAAGTGCCTTCCCTGAACAAAATAACTTAGATAGAATTACCCATCTTAGTCATTATAACTTAACTTTTTGAAGGATTATTGGTAAAACTTGGAGAGTATTTCTTGCTCTCTCTTCCTCCAGAAAGTATATTGTAATTTATATATTTTGTACATCAATTTAGTGCTAGAGAAAGAAAATAGAGGCCAAGTCAATAATTTGCATCTTTTTTCATCAATCTTGTACTCCAGAAGGTACAAGTGCTATAGCTCATACTCGGGAGACATTGTACTAGTGTTGATGTCACATTCTTTTACATTGCTCCATAATATTCAATACAACAAGAAGTTTTTGAGTCCGCTGCAGAGATTATCCATCAATTTTTGAGTCAGTTTCCTTTACCTATTCTAGATTTATGAATAAGATGACAAAAGCTAATGATGAAGATGCTAGTGACTAGAGAAACCATAGGAGTAGGCTATCTCACCCAAATCATGCCCCACATTTCTGAACTGGATTTGGCTTAAACGCGGACCTTACCATCCCAAAGTGCAGTCGGGAAGTGTGGAATTGCAACCATTGCTTAGAATATTTTTGACAAAAGAAAACTCAAGGTTATCCAAGGTGGGTTCAGGTCAGCTAGTTTGTAGCCAAAGCTGATCAGGAGCAGGGGCCGATACTAAGGGTAAAAAGAGAGGCAGGGTGGGCAGCAGGAAGTTGTGATGAGTGGAGGGTGTGGTAGCAACATGGGTGGAGGGTTGGTGAAGGCTGGTGGGCGGGGCTGAGGCCAGCCATCCTCCAGTCATCATCGACCATGGCTGATGCAGCACGGAAGGAACCTTTTCTTAGGGTTCCAACAATGGCAGCATGAAACTATGTTAGTTTTTTTTATATATTTGTGGGGGGGTGAGAGGGAGAGGAGTAGGAAGGAGATGGGCTTTGCCCTCAGGCCAAGATTTCTCTTGCATGGAGTGAATGAGTTTTGTTGGAGAAGAAAAAAAGAAAAAGGGAAGGGCTGATGACTGGATGCGATGGTATCAAGCTGATTTCATTAACCATCAGGTTAAGTGGGGTAAGGGAAGAAGAAAGAGAAGGGATTGATGTGATAGAATTGTAAATACACCTAGCCAATTTTCTAATGTGGTGGCAGCATAGATAATCAAGTACAGATTCTATGTATCTGATTTGATTAATTTATTTTTTTGATATCTATACTGGGCAAATATTTCCAATGTCATGACTGAGTTTTGTTTAACCTGGAAAATATCTTTTGCAAAGTTAGATTCATACTATAACAGTCGCTGAAAATTTGACTTACAATGAATTGAGAAGTTTCTACAAGCTAGTTATTTAAACATGCAAAAAAAACTAGAATTATAATAGGGATTTTTCCACAAAAATTCATCAAAGAAGTCATCTTCACATTAATGGACATCTTGGCTTTTCCTTATGTGCTAGAGCGATCACTTTGCACCTCCATACCGTCTCCTCATGCATATCTTGGGAAGAGCATCAATATAGTAGGCCTTATAGATGGGGTGCACAAGAATGGCAAAATCTTGGTGGTGATATTTTTTACTATATGAATCATGATGATGATAACGTGAGCATCAGCTCTTAAGAATATTTGTGGGGCACATACTGCCATGCACAAAATTTTATCATTTGAAATACAATTATTCCTTTCCAGCACCCCTCGATCTCCATCCTTGAAACTTTATCATGTCATCGATATGTGATCAATGGGGTGGTGGCCTGCATGTCGAGATGGGGTGGTCGGAGATGCGAACGTCCTTCATGGAGAGGACATCCTTTGCCAAGGGAGAAAGGGGATCGATATTTGCCACGGTGGTGGTGGTGAGGCAGCTGGAGGGAGGGGTGCGATTGCTGCATCTGCTAGCAATGGAGGAGTTCGGCAATGTCGGTGATGATGGTGGAGAGGAGGCAGCAAGAGGGGAAGGTGCATGAAGGAGAGGGAGGTGCTTCACAATGGCCATAGTGGCAATAGTGATCGGGTTCTATTAGAGTTTGGGATTTCATTAAAGCAAAAGGAAAATGGTTTTAAAAATATATAAGTCTTTAAAGAAACAAGGGGGAGGTGGTGGTCAGAATGGGGATGGGAACATAATGCAAGAGAGAGAGGGAGGGAGAAAGTGGCAGGCAGCCATGTATCTTTGGGTGAGTGGAATGTGCTGCTAAGCACTGCATACCTCCTGTTGTGATATAGTAGGGAAGTGGTTTTTTCATTGTTCTATTTGTAACATTGGATTAGATGATAAGTTTAGGTACTAGAGGTCTCTGGTGGTGGCGATATGTGCCTCACTAACATTTTCGAAAGTTGTTACTAACATCACTGCTACCATAGTACGAGTGTAAAAATATTACTGTTGAGATTTTATCATTCTTTCAGAGCCTATCTACAAAATCTGCTGCACCCACAATTATCCCGAGGTGCTTCAGCCCTCTAAAACCTTGCTGCTTCCCCAGTCTGCACCTGCAACGATGCCTGCTTCTGGCTACTTAGAGTGAGATGACTAAAGGAGGAGCCTCCCTTGCTTTATATTAGAAGGGTCAAGAAACATCCAACTCCTGTTTCCTTGAAGCCACCATCTAATATCAGGATAATGGATTCTGAAGATCTGTGGATTCATATAACTCAAAGGAAAAGCAAGTATATATTTGCTAGCCCTGATGTCCTATCTAAATTTGTTTATCGACATGCTTTATTTTCTAAGTTTTCTCAAAGTCAGGTAGATTGCTATGTGTTCATAAACTATAGTTTGCAAGTTACATCATTCTTGCAATATCTGTAGATGATATAATAATGTCTTGATGTGATGTCCAAGTGGCTGAATGTTAAGGAAATTTTTGGTAAGCATATCTTTGGCATGGATAAATTAAAATGTGCAAGATGAAAAGGAGAGTATATCAAGAGTCTATAGGCTAAGCTTGAAACACATAAAGGGAAAAAAGGAAGGAGTTAGATCCAAATTAGAGGTCCACTGAACAACAAAAATAGGAAGGGATGTGTAAAAGATCATGCAGAATGAGGGAAGCTTCTAGAATCAAGTAGAGCTAGAAATGGTGAAGGAAGAATTTGGAGAAAAGGAGGAAATATTGAGCAAAAACTAATCAGTCAGCTAAGAAAAAGGCTTAGGAGGATGGAGTGTGCTATTAGAGGGAAGGAGTAGATACTCTGATGGTGCAAGGACCTAGTGGAACCCATATCAAGCCCACCTTATCATGTTAGGATTGTTTTATTTGCAGTTTTGCACATTTAGGTGGTTGTTCATACTTCATAGTTTCCCATGGGGCATGAAATAGAAGTAGTTAAGTACATTTCAGCTGTGAGACAAACCTCAAAAAACCAGACAATATTCAGCAATAAGGAATTATGGCTTCAGGTATTTTCATCAACAATATACAAATCCAAGGTGTATCCCAAAAGTCCTCTCAGTCAGGACCAAGAGCCCATTTTCTAATGAACTTGCCTGACAGTGGTACTGTTTAGGTCGTAGATGCAGCTGCCAGATCTTCTAAAGACATGAGCAAGAAGATGACAATCCAATGTTTGGACTCTTCAAATCTAGAGCCAATGGAACATTGATATCTTGCTTTCACATGTGGTTTTTGATGTAATGCCATTCTAGAGTCATATTCTAGAGTCACATGTGGTAGCTTGAGAAACAAATGGAGAAAGCAAATCATATTCTTTTTAGGACATCTGCCCAAAGATGTACATTGGATAGGATAAGCAAATTGTTGAGAATGTTGCACAAGGAAAAATAAGATGCATCATAGATCCTAGTCAAGTTCTACCTCTTTTAAGGCTGGCCAATTCCCTTACAGTCATGTAGTTGGTTTGGTTACTTTTGAATGATCTAGAACAGGGTCGGAGGAACCGGTACCAGGCACCGCACCGGTTGCCCAGCAGGACAAGTTGGTACGGGCATGCGCCGTGCCGTGCCGAGCCTGTACCTACACAGTAGAAGAGGCGGGGGAGAGAGAGAATGAGAAAGAAAAAGAGAGAGAGAGAAGGGGGAGGTCGAAGGAGGCCGACGGAGAGTCAGCGGAGGGCCGGAGAGCCGCAGCGCGGAGGAAACGAGGGCTGAAGAGCCGCCGGAAAGCCGCGGAAGAAGGGCTCCCTCGGGTCCCCTGTTTTGTTCGAAACAGGGGACCGGAGGCAGCTCTTCTTCTGTGGCTTCCCGACAGCTCCCCGGCCTTCGCCCACCGGCTTCGACCTTCCTCTCTCTTCTTTCTCTCCCTTTCTCTCCCTCCCCCACTCTCTCTCTTTTCCTCTTTTTCGGAGGGAACCCTTCTTCTGTGGCATCCCGACGGCTCCCCGGCTTTCGTCCGCCGGCCTCGACCTTCCTCTCTCTTTTTTTCTCTCCCCTTCTCTCCCTCCCCCACTCTCTCTTTTCCTCTTTTTTCTTCGTCTTCTTCCCCTCCGGCGCCGGTCTCGTTTTCGCCGTCGGAACCGTCCCGATCCGCGGTCGGTATGGCTCGGGACGCTGCCCGGTTCGGGGTGGTTCCGCGGCCTTGATATAGAAATTAGTAACTCAGATTTTACTGCTGCTGATCTAGTAGATTCTTTAACCTTTAAACTTTTTTTGACCAATCCAACTGATATATGTCATTTGCTATTAATAATAATTTTCTCTGTTTTCTGTTCACCTCAAATGTTGGCTGCATCACTCTGTACTGAAAATTCCTTATGAAAGTGTGTACTTGACCTTTTCTTCCTTGGCATTTCTTGAACAATTATAACTGATACGAAGGTAGGAAAAAAACATTCTTTGTTTTATTTCCCTAGAGTACTGGTTCTAGTGATTCTCCAGATGTAGTAGGTCTCTTGACTAGTTATTTAAACATTTATGCTTCCTTGAGAACATAGAACACTTGTGTTTGAGCTTATTTTGCCATTATGGCAGCCTGATTTGCTTCAACATCTGCAACAACACTTAATTGATTTTTTTTCCTATTCCTGTTAGATATTTTATATCAACAAATGCAACTTCTACATTTCGCCCTATAGTTTCAAGCTATCCTGGAGATCCGGTACTTGTTACAGTACAGGTATAAGGTTTCATTTGCTGTCGTCTTTCTTCTGGTTCTGTATTGCCTGGTTATTTTCTGTGGCCATTCTTTTGTATATCTTACATGTTATCCTCCAGTATTACACCTCATTGTTGTTTTACATATTAATTCCCTCATCTAGTAAGACCATAATGTGCTCCGACTTACTAAATTAAAGATTCTTGGTACAGACTTTTTACCCCAATGGGAGTACCACAAATTCAGAAAAGAAAAGGAAAAAGGATCAATCAGTTTAATGGGAAGATTCATCCTAAAGACAAAAGGAATTAGAGGGTACTTATTAAGACTTAAACGAACATTATATATGGTAATCTTTTTATTTTCTTGATTACAACATACAATCACTTTTTATATAATCTAACAGTCAGGTATGGATTTTTATCCCCATACAATTATAGAGAATTAATTGATTATAATAGTGAGTATCTATCATTCTCCATTTCAATCCATTGATCCTTAAATCTGTAGTTGAATTCATATTCACAATAATCAGAAACCAACTAACCTAAACAAGGTTCGTCGTCTCGATACCGGACCCCGTATCGGTGCCACACTAACTCAGTGTCAGTACCAACGTTTGCCGTACCGTTCGGTATGGAGCGTATCGTATCATACCGAAAGAAAATCGGTACGAAACATACTTTCAAGTCGGTACAAGCTCCGCACCCCACTCCGTACCACCCCACTCCGTACCGAGGCGTACTGAGATGAAAGTCGAAAAAATGGATAAGAGAGCTATTTCAGCACAGAAGTGTACTGTACCGTACCGATAAGGTATCAATATGATATCTGGTACCGAGATTGTGGATCTTGGTCGGTACGGTACGATACATAATTTTTTAGCGTACCGAGTATCGGTACGCCACCCATACTGGTACTGAACCAGTACGGTATGGTACATCCTGTACCATCTGGTTTGGGCCAGTACAACATATCATGAACCTAAGATTTAAAATAGAAACCGAAGTAATGGATGTAGCTCCGATTCTTTCTTAGGGTGCGCAGCCCATAAGTTATTTTGTATCATAAAAATTTCTTGCCATTTTCTTTGCTTGTATGGAATTTATGAATATACCCTGAAGCAATATTACATTTCATGCTCCGCTCGAGAGCGAGAGACGGACTGACGACGAGCTGCACGCGAGACAGAAAGAGAGCTGTGAGAGAGAAGAGAAAGACCCGATTAGGGTTAGGGAGAAGGACCCCCTGCTTAATGTCAGCAGAAATAAAAGCACGGCAGTACTCACTGATGGTTGAACTTTGTTACTCCTTTGGTGAGAATGCGAGCGATCAGATATTACAGAAAGTGAATGACTTCCAAAGTATCAAATTTCTCTAAACCAAGTAATAGTTATATTTCTGTATTTCATGCTAATGTGGAATACAAAAAGTAAAGAGAGATTACCGACCACCATGTGATACTCGTCTCAAGCACACCAGAATTGGTGAGGATTCTAGATTTAATATCTAGTTATAGTTTGACAGACGATAGGTCTATAAAATGGCTTCTTAAATCATATTGATATAGGCCTACTAGGAAAGGAAGATGATGAAGGGAAATTCACTCATGTATACCTTCTGGTTGGCCTCCACCATGTCATTTAAATTAGTATAGATTCGATCACTCTGTTCTGTGTGCCTAGAGTCAAGTAATTTTTCAAATTTCTTCAGAATCTTGTTTCTTCCTGTTCAAAATTCTTATTTCCCCTAGTTTTACTTCATTACCTTTAGATGGCAATGAAAGAAGCTCTTTACCTTGTGCAAGGGCCTATTAGCACTATGAACTCTCCGAATTCAATGAGGGCTCAATGTGTACCTGACATTATGCCACAACATAATCTTCACGAAATTGTTCTTGTGCTCACATATAGTGAATTGTGCTTTTTTCTTGCATAGAAGTATATTGATATCTCAAATTTATTTTATGATGTTAAAATCTTTAAAATTTGATGACAAAAGGTCATCGTTCTAAGCTAATTCTCTCTATTTAGTGCCCAAATCCTGATTTCAACAGAGAAGAACATAGATGGCGAATGGTGCAAAGAACGCTCATTGAAGCAATCATTGATCTGCTCATAACCAATGGAAAGGTATCTTTGTATAAGATTTTTCATGCTTTTCTGTACTGAAAAAGAATATTTTCTCCTGTATTTTTTTCTACTTGGAGAAGTCTATATTTTGGACGTGCATGATAAACTCTGGTTGGCAATTCCACGTCCAGCTTGCCCCAAAAGGCATTCAATTGACAAATGCATGGTGTGATGCCTAGGTGACACCCTTTCTTGGCTGTGATGCCATATATGAGTATCCTGAGTGGCTTCAGAAGGTCAATGCCAACATCAATGCCCCCATAGAAATTTCTATGTGCACATCCAGAAGATTGTTTTGTCCCTCCAACTTTAAGATGGATGATTCTCTAATTAATTGCTCCCCGATAACATTGCACTTCTACTAATCTCCTTGTTTTTTTTTGCAATCAACTCTGCCTTTTCAAATAACTGCGCCCACAAAGAAAAGATCCATATCCACGAATTAGTGAATTATATATGCACTGACCTATTGTCAGTAAATTTGTCTGGTTAGAAGATTTTGTTTGGACAGTCTGTTTATTTTGGGTGGTCTACAAAGTATGTGCAAATCAGCACTTGAGTCTATGGTTTCTTTAAAATATTTTCTGGATTTGATCTTGGTTGCTCGAACTTTTGCATATGTGCTCGAGTTAGATGCATTTTGGCTATCACTTTTAAGCAAAGTGAAGCACTTCAATTCCTAATTAAATGTCACTTTTATTGCACCTGAGCAAGTTGCAGTTTATGACATTGCAGGTCTTCTTACAGTCCGACATTGAGGCTGTCGCCACAAGAATGAAAGAACAATTTATCATGTACGCGAAGGGTAGACTTCTTGTGGATGGGGACGAGAACATGGGATGGCTAGAGGAAAATCCATTTGGCATTCGATCAGATTGGGAACAGCATGTCATAGATCGAGGTGCTCCCATGTTTAGAATTATGCTTAGAAAAGTTCGATGACCATGAGAACAACCAATTTATATTTGGTCATCTGTAAGTGCTAATTGTAGATTGAGCTAATTTGTGTAGCTCGGTATTTGTAACTTCTCTTGTATTTTGGCCTTGTGATGTAAATAGGCGGGCAGGGTCTTTTGTTACTCTTTTATCTCAAGTTGAGTTCTTAATTTTTCTAGCTTGTGATGCATCCATGTATAGCATTAAATACATATTTGAAAAGCCGTTGGAAACTATAAATAAAGCTAAAGAGGCCTATCTAGAGAACATGGTGTATTTACATGAGCTGAATAAAGTTGCTCATAAGATGTATGAAATACAGTTTTAGGGCCTGTTAGGTATATTTCTTGCTGTATTTATATTTTTGTTTCTCTATGAATTAGTAAAATATGAAGAGGAGATGGGTGTTGAAGATAACATTTGTGCAAAACTTCTGTTCTTTCTTACTTCTATTTCTCACTAAAGCAATATATCGTTGGTATTGAAAGCTCAAAAATCTTAAAGATGGTTTAGAAAAAAATGTATCTTTTCGTTAGACGTGTTTTGTGTGGTATCTCTCGTCTCTAAGACAGCGGATAGTATTCTGGGCTCTCCTAGCATGAATGGAGAAAAAGTGAGTGTAATAGAAGGGCTTTTGATCCAAGCCGATCCAGCGGGGCTGGTCCCCAGCCCACTTGAGCTATTTTCCATTCTCCTAGAATGGCCTGTTAGGCGAAAAGATAGGTCAAAATTTTGTAGAGGGGCGGCTGTGAAACGGCGATTCCCCTTTTTCCATTGAAGTAGGGAGGGCCCCCTTCCCCACCATTCCGACCTATTAAGGGAATTATGGCATGTCAGAGCTATTTCTATCCCATAGCCACGTCGTCGCTGTACGTCGACTTTTTCTTCTTGCAACATCGAAAGCAGTACTCCCCCCCAAAAGGGCAGCGGAATTACCCCAACTTTAGTCTCACTTTTGAATCTAAAATCTTACCTCACCCTATTAAGTTAAGTATACAGTTAGAGTTATATTTTTTCTTAGGACAGGTTTTTTCGGATCTGGGGATACAACTATACTCAAGTACAGGTTTAGGGGCTGAGAGCCCATGATTCGATGCTGCCAGCTAGCCCGCCTTTCTATCCGCTGCTGAATGAAGCCGCTGACTCCCAGAGGCATCTCGAAAGAAAATATCTATTTTCTGAATTTGACGTTGAAATGCTGAATACGATTAAGGGGACAATGAGTGAGTCGAGCAGGAGAGGTGAAGATCCGCCTAAAAAATGATGTTTCCAGTTCGACGATAACCCGGGTTCATCATCCTCTTTTAAAATTGGCAAACAAATACTTTTTTTATATATCTTTCCCCTCTCCCTCTAGCTTTCGCTTTGAGTCCTTTCCTTACGTCGGGGGACACTGGGCGGGATCTTTCAGCAGCGAATTCGATTAGTAGTACGCCTGATATTGCCAGAATACCTTCTGTCGACCGTGTCTCCGGGGCACAGTTGAATGTAGATATCATGAACGCGGTTTCCTTTCCTCCCTTTCCTTAAAGCTGAAATTCCGGGAATCACGAGGAGTTTCCTTCAATTTGATGATGTGGCCTTTTGAGTATGAATTGGATACCTTTCAAACTTGGACTGATCACTGTCTTGCGCCAAGGGCATAACTCTCTTATTGAGCTGGAAGCGAGGGGAAGGTCTACACAAACTTGCGCGAAGGACGTTTTCTTCTCTGCCCTGTCCTCTCCCTTGGCCACCCCAGACATAAGAGTGCACTAAATCAAAAAGAGAAGCAGAAACAGACGTCGGGGAGTACGGTCGCAAGACCGAAACTCAAAGGAATTGACGGGGGCCTGCATGGCCTCGGTTCACTCGTTCCATGAACCCCCTACCTGTCTCTTTCAATTGAGCTGATCGCCTCGCTTCGCTTCAGTGTGCCAAGCGAGCGCTGCCCATTTACTCCTAAGAGTGCTTTCTCACGAGCGAAAGCCACTCAGTTGCTTGCTAGCTAGGGGGCATGAGCGGTAGTCAGTGCACGAGACTAAATGGGGCGCTACACCGGTCACCAGCTAGCGAACCAAGGGGCAAAGAAAGGGTAAAAAGCCAGTTCCGTGCCTATAGTCATTCCTTCCGTAGGGGTTGTTGGAACTAATCCCACCGAGGGAACCAACGGACTTTCCTTCGGGAAAGGAAGAAGCCATGCATTCTTGAAAGAATCTCTCAACAGGCAAAATGGCTTCTGTTCTGAACAAAGGGAAGGGTCTTGCTCCTGTGGGTGTACGTCTCAAAGAGTAATGCAGTTGGATCAAGAAGGCTGACGATGAACCACTCCGGTACAACAAGCTAAAGTGACCTCTACGCTTCGTCCCCGGTGCGTAGGGCCGATCCCCGTGTGCTAGAGGGAGGACCAGAAAGCTTGTGTTAAGCATATAGTTGGTTGTTTTAGAGAAGTTTCTTTTGCAGTGGAGACCTGAATGCCAAGTATGACTCGTAGTAATCTATCCTCCGGGGAGCTTTCAGCGAAAGAGTCCTGCAAGTCCTTACCTTACTCCTGGGTAGCAATTTTTACAGTACGATGGTTGGCTGTTCACGGATTAGCTTGTATCATTGCCTCTCAATCTCCATCTTTCCGAGAGGCTTCTCCATGGGGACCAGTGAGGAAGGGGCTGACAGTCACAGGCTCGTTCTTCTTATGTTATGGCGGGGTCGCTTATTACCGTTACCGCCTACTTCATTCAATAAGAAAGGGCCCCCACATCGGACCAAAGAGGAGGCATTCTGGCGGGCGCGTGCGTGTGCCAAGCTGAACTCTGTCCGGTGAAAGTGACTCCTACTTTGGTGCCCAAGAATTCTGCACAATCTGGAATATCTGTCTGTGATTTAGCAATCCCAAAGTTCCTTTCTGATACGATCAAATAAGGAAAAAAATTCTCTTTTTTTTTTTTCTGGCGGTCCAGGTGGCATAAAATTTTTGGCGGGCAGTCAGGAAAGAAGAGAGGATTCCCAACTGCTTCTTTTTCGCTTCAAGCAGATTTCGAACCGGTGATTGACAGAAAAAGAGGATCGATCGAGAAAAAGGGCACCCTCGGGAAGAGATCTCCAACTGTCAAAAGTCATAGCAGGCAGGCCTTTGTATCTCAGGGGGCAAGTGAATGAGACAAGAATTTCCCGTATCCTCATCGATCCCTGGGTTTTTTTGTCCTGAGATCTGATAAGAGATCTTATTACCCTCTGTCTACTTCTTTTATTCATTCCACGGACATTCCAGATAACGCACTGCAGCTGAGAAGGGACAAAAAAAATAGAAGAGCGTTGACGAAACGTACGACCAGATCATGCAAAGAGCTCTTCGCCCCCACTTCCAAAAGCAGGTAGGGATTCTTAAAAAAGAGATATGGGGCCATCTAATCCAAACCATTGGTATGAAAATAAAGAATCCAATCTCTGACTCCCAGATATGGCCAGCGGGCACCGAGCAAGGGACACTGCCCGATTGTGCGGACCGGTCGGGAGCCGAGTCACTAAAGGTGTCTTGCTGCTTGGTAGGCCAGCCAGTAAGTCGGTTAATAAACCTAGCGACCTATTTTTGTATAGAAAGTATGGAGGTTCGGAATGGAATGTGAAAGTTTGTTTGGGCCTGTCAAGTGGAGCCCCGGTACGGCCGACCAAAAAAAGTCAGCAGAAAGAATAAGGGCCAGAAGCTGCAGGGATGACAAAAAGAGGGCGCTTTCCTGTGTTGCACTGAAAAAAGGACCTACCAAATCCCATCAATCGAATCACTTTTTCGAGAAATACGAGACATCTGTTTGAAAGAGAGTAAAACGACCCGAAAGAAGGGTTGTATGTGTATCAAGTTGGACATCGAAAAGGCATACGACAGTCTGAATTTGGACTTCCTTGAGACTATACTATATAAAAAGGGATTTTATTCCCACTGGATTCGTCTGGTAATGACATGTGTACGGACCCCAACCTTCTCAGTACTAGTTAACGGAACTCAGACTGATTCATTCAAAACTTCTCGACGAAAGCCATTCTTTCCTTTCCGGCTTGCAGGTCAAGGAGAGCGGAGATTGACGGCTCACCTGGTTCACGAAAGACTTCTACACCATCCATTCACCAACAGTTTGGTCGATTTGACACAGCTAATCAAATTTTTGACTTGTGAAGCACACAATGTCGACCTCGGAGATTGTCATGGCCGACAGACATGGCTAACTGTGTGCTGTTTATTTATTGATTGGCTAAAATGAATTTGGAAGTCATGTCCGAAGTCGTAAGTAAAGTCAAGCTTCGCAGCCATCCCTGCTTGCGTTTTCGGTGAAGTTTTCCACTTCCATAAGTATTAAGAGAAGGAAGAAAAGCCATCAGCTGAGACGAAAGTAGAGGTACGGGACGGGGAATCAAGGTATAGGTGCGCCCAGGCCAATACAACTCCGAATAAAGACCGGATTGTCCGTTAACTTTTCTTCGTGGGTTTTTGAAAATGAAAATACAAAACAATAGCAATACCAACTAGGACTTAATATTCCAAAAGGACTAATACACTTGTTTATGCCTATTTGCGCTCAAGATTGAACCAATCCCTAAGCATGTGAATATTGTGATAAATTTGTTTGTCACAACTACTAAACTGGTAAAAGTAATTTTATAGTATATGGGTTGGGCAGGAGAACATCACTTGGGAATTGAGATCAGTGATAGCTGAGGGACCGGAGAGAAAAAACAGAGGTTTATTTCTTAGGTCCTGCTATAATGTTAAACAATAAAAAATTTAAGAAATGGGAGATCTCGTTAAATCAGCTTTAGAAATGTTAGAGGTCTACAGCCCTTACATATCTAAATCAGAGCCTTGATATTGGTAGTGACACTCAATAATCAATAAACTAGCAGTGTGCACACAGTATGTATGGATGCAAGTGTGGTAGAAATTTTCAAACTCAAACTCCAATTTTTTTATTTTTATTAATATTCAAATCTGAAAATGTTAATAATTTATAAAAAGATAAGCAGAAAAAAAATAAAAATTGCCATGTTGTAGGGTTCTGTCCACCCTACAACATTTGTCATTTGTGAAATTCAAGTAAATCAGAAAAAATCAAGCATGGATTGTCCTAATCTTTCCAATTTTGCCAATTTTTGGTCCCAAAAGGGGGTTGGAGGGTGGAAGAGCCTCATCTTGTTCCGCCAAGACCCCCCTCCACTTTCCTCTTGCTTCTCTTCTTTCTCTCTTTCTCACAGCTTGGGCAAAAGGAAAGGCTTAGGCTCTCACGAGATGCTTAAAGGCACCCTAGGACACATTTTTGCTCCTCTTGTCCCCCAACCATACAACTTTTCAGAAAAAAAGGGGTGGATTTGTCGGGATGACCACAGTGCCAGTCGAATAGGTCTTGATTTCAGGCTGTTCCAACCTGTTTTGGCCAATCATATTGGATGAATGGGGGTTTGTACCAGCCGGTACCAGTTGGTAACAGCCCGACCTGACTGGGATGCCTTGATTTAACGAGTGTTTATGCGACTCGGAGGCATCCCGGTGCCGGTTTTTGGCCAGAGCCATTCGGTACTGGCTGTACCGTCCTTTGGTGTAATTTAAAAACATGGTATATTAGCTTTCACTTCACTATTTTTCCAGAATGTTGTTATACTTGCATAGGAAAAGGATTCAGTGATTCAATGTGCTTGTCATCGCTTTTGAAGTGCTCTTTTTAGTCATTCATCTAGAAAGTATAATCCTATGCTTGTCCATGCTTCTACAGATGAGAATTCAACTACTAATTAGGAGCAATCTATCTTTACTGAAGTTTAAGGTTCATTCAACAAAATGACCTGCGTGAACAAGTCCAAAACTGTTAATAAGAAAAAAAATGAAGGAAAGCTATCTGCATGTGTAAAGCACCAAGTGGGTTTGTCCACAGAATGCAAGGACTATGAACTTAATTGCTAATTAGTTGAAATAGATTTTTATAAATAGTGTTGCTTATTTATGCTAACATCCTATGAAAGTTTCATGTAGTTATTATTATTTATAGATTCGAAACCAGCATCCTCGTAAAAGGATGTGCACATTATTTCATTATGACAAAGTATCAAGAAATTAATTTAAAAGGATGGAGTCTTCCTTGTTATCAAATTTGCGAAATTTTGAGGGGAGGATACTGAAGATTGTCAATCTTTATCTAAGAGTACCTTGCATTGTTTGAACATAGGATCACATCTTCAAGCATTTATATTTTTTTGAGATAACTCAGCAATTTGTTGCAAAAAAAAATGGTTTCAGATGTTCATGTTGATGAAACCAGAGAACCCAATCTCTCCTGTATGAATTACGGAGTGATCTTTATTTAGTTGTCTTTCCTGACCATCGGTAAATCTAAATTCTGAGTAGAATGTCAATGTGCTTCAAAGTATAGGAAGAGAGAGTGAGATATTAACCTTCCTGTCCAAATCCGTGAGGGGTCATTCTTGCTACCTGTATACAGTCTCATACTGGTGTCAATGAATTCTGGACCCATATTTTAGCATGTCACCCTGATTTGCTGTATATGATGCATTCCAAACACTGCTGTACATGCCATGTGGGATGTTATACGACATTCCTCCTTTGTATTGTTTCAACGACCTAGTGGTGCAGTATGTATTGGATGGCATAATGTTTTATGTACTGCTACTTAAGCCCTTGATGATTAGTATTGAGAGATAAAGGATCAAGTTCAGCGCTCTGTTAGTTTATTATGACTGGAAACTGACCAAACATGTCCGAATTGCATATGTTTCTTCTATTTGAAAATTGCAATGATTGCATTGTATGGTGTGAGAAATAATGTCTATCGCATGTCTTGCACAAATTGCTCTTCAATTCTTAAGATGGTTATCCATTTAGGATGGTCAAACTCCAAGGACGAGACCCACTCTTTGTGTCTAACATGACTGGTTAATATCATCATATATCTAATTGTTGCATGTTGAGTAATGTACAAAACTAGTGTCCAGGTTTTGCCAACTTAGTTCTTTTTTTGTAATGATTTTGATTTATTCATGAAAAAAAAAAACTGAAGAGGCGACAAAATGATTGACTTAATGTTTCTTTGTCTGGGAGTGTACGTGATGATATTATCTTGTCAAAAATTACTGCAAACAGGTAACTTTGTATAAATTTTTTTTGCAGGTCTTGTTCTTTCATTTGCCAATGAATGCCTGATCAATTTTGACATGGAGTCTCTAAGATGTAAGTTTACCGTGAAACACTGTTATAAAAAAATTCTCTCTAGTTCTTACATTTTATCAGTCGGAGTTTTGTGCTTAGTTAAACCCCTTTGGTAGAGCCAAGCCATAGTTCCTCAGATTTTTAAATTTGATTCCTTGAGCTACTTGTGCAAGGCCATTGTTGTAATGCTGAAGAACAATTTTTGATGAGTGGAACTGTTCTCCATTTTATGCTTCTATTGTGTAAGCTCCTAAATGCGAGACACCATGCCTGATTGGTGGTTCATGAATTCGTTTCTGTAAATGCTGTAGTTTGTCATAAAGGTGATCAAATTAAAGCAACCAAACAACATGGTCGCTATAAACCATATTTCAGTTTATTATGTCTATTTTAAAGCACATATTACTGCTCCATTTTAGCTTAAAGGCAATGTGGTGATGGTTTTCTGCTATAAGCTTGTTAGGACATATATTTTGGTTGTTAGAATACTGTATAAATTTAAGATTGAAGGTGATTAGTTGTGAGGGACTTGATGAAGATTGATAAGACTCTTTTTTAGTGATGATATGAACATTACTCAATCAAAATGATACAGGCTATTATAAACCAAATGCACCTTTCGTCTGTTGTGGATGGCAACTGTCATTCTGTACCATTAAATAATTTTTTATCTGGCTATTATAAATTAGCTTCTACCCAAATTTAAAAATTTTTAAAATATTTTTTTGCTATCCTTAAGTTTTTTATGTTTTAATTAGGAGAGAAATCCAATCCGATTTGGACTTCACTAGGATAAACAGAGAGGAGTTGATCTTCTCCTATAATTAATCATCATAAAACTTCATTGTCAGCCGAAGTCATTCTCATCTTTATCCACCTTTGATGTTCTTGAAACATTGAAAGTTTTTCTTCCGTCCGGTCATATTGCTTGTATGTCTGGATTTCATTTGTCGGAGTAGAAGCCATCCTCATATTTATCCTCTTTTCAAGCACTAAAATTTTTTTGCCTGTCTGCTCGAACTGCTTATAGGTCTGGACCATGCACTAGTGCTCCATGGGGGAAGCATAACCATCCGACAAGATATCAAAAGCCATCTTTGGACTGTTTGATGTGGTGTGGATATACCGTAATATAATTTCGGTTTTACTCTGCTTTAGCAGTCCATAACATCACAGTTCTTTTTTTACTGAATCATTGGTTTAATTGGAGCTCTGCTGATCTCGGCTTGATGCAACTGCCAATAGGGTCTCTTTTTTAGTTTTTTTCTTTCATCATCTATGCCATTCATCTACGTATTGGGAACGCTTATTTTTTGATACTGAAAAGCTAAAATATTAGAAAACTCTCAGTTATTTTGTAGGAAAGCCAAACAAACTCTCTCCATGGCCTTTCTGGCCATTTTAAATTAGACAAGGTAAACTTGAAACAGAATGTATCTCTAGAGCTTGGAATTTTATCCATAAATGACAATATACATGCTTTTTCATGGCGACCAGTGTTTCTTATGCTGCTTATGTACATGAATGAAAATATTCAAATGCAAACATGTGCAATAAAAAGGTGAAAAAAGTAAGAGTTGGAGATATATCCCCAATACATAGGAAGAAATAAATGAGCAAACTTGCGATTTTCTTCTTTTTTTTTCTTTTTTTTTGGTGGCAATGCATGTCAAGATTGAAGGTTTTGAGAACCTCTACTTATACATTAATTCAAATATAAATTTACAATTAATATCTAACAAAGAGTAAAAATGATCTTTGGTACCACTTAAGGCCATTAATAAGAATAAAATATCAAACAATCCAAAAGCATTGCAAATTATTTGTAATTATAATACTCTCGAGTACCATGATTGTGTATGATAAGTGGGTAGTTATCTTTGCAAGTTTTACTACAACATTAGTCGACCATTCAAACTAAAAACTTTTACATGGATATGTAAATCACAATACAATCTTCATTATGGCTTGACCTCATCCTTGGATGTTGTTCATCAAATTGCGCCTCAACTTAGCAAAGCATATAGCCAATTGCATGTAGATATAATCAAAAATCTTATCAATCAATTGGAAATAAGTAATCCTTATAGCTTGTTGGATCATAAGAAAATAGATGAACCCCCAGAGCCCTACAACAAAGCCTAGTGCAAAGCTAACATAAAGCCATATCTTTTCAGACTTGTCTCTGCTTTCAGATTCCCCTTCTTGACCTTTTGTTTGAAATGGACTTTCTGGAGGGCCTCTATTAGAGCACCATGGTAATGGCCATCCATGAAGATCAGGATTTCCACTATAGATGGAGGGATCACAGAATGTCTGCAGCTGCTTGCCCCAAGGAATACTTCCTGACAAATTGTTATTGGACAAGTTCAAGTGACTTAAGGAATACATGGAGGATAGTGTCGAGGGAATCATGCCCGAGAGATTATTCACTGACAGATCAAGTGATTCTAACTGCTCCAAGGCACCGATATTTTCTGGAATCCTTCCTATAAAATGATTATTAGAGAGGTTCAAGAAACGCAGTCCTCGAAGATTCACCAGTTCTTTAGGAATCATTCCAGAAAGATTGTTGCATGAGAGGTCTATGCTCATTACAAGTGAAAGCACCTTGGTGTATTCATTTTCTATTCCTTTTGTAAATATTAGTAAGCTCTCTGTATAATAAGTGCTGTAGTTTTTTGAAATCATTGGTCTGTCCACATTCTCTGTTGCCATCATTGCACTGAAGTTTCCAAAAGATGGAGGCAAAACACCTGAGAAATTGTTGCAAGCAAGGTCCAAAACTTGAAGAGAAGTAACATATGATAGTTGCTCTGGTATATTACCACTGAAAAAATTTGATCGCAAAGAAAGAACTCTCAATTGCACAAGGTTTTCTCCAATCCATAATGGAAGGTTACCTGAGAACCTGTTTTCGCTAAGATCAAGAGTCGCCAGTTGCTTACAATATCTCAAGAATAAAGGAAGATCTCCAGAGAGACCATTGTTTCTCATGTGCAAGGATTGGAGGTTAATAGGACCAGTCATGGACACTTGAGAATGCCCTAACAAGTTGTCTTGTTGTGAGTCAACAATCCCTAGCTTTGATTTATGCCAGCAATTTGGAAGTCTTCCAGACAAGTTGTTATTGGACAAATCAAGAACAGCCAGATGAGTGAGATTGCAAATGAATGGGTGAATGCTCCCATTGATGTAATTGTTGGATAATAAAAGGATTTCGAGTTCCATAGCTCTAGTAAAGCTCAAGGGAATAGGTCCCTCAAATGAATTGTTGGATAGATTTATAAAAAATAGTTGAAAAGGGTCCAATTCAGGTAGTAGACCATGGAAGTTGTTGGAACTCATGTCAATATATTCATATTGCTGGCCTCTCAAAGAAGTTGGTAGTTTTCCTGTCATGCTATTATGAGAAACATTCAAATATGTGACATATTGTAGATTCCAAAACCAAGAAGGGAAGTCATCTGAAATGCTATTTTCTGAGAGCTCTAGCCAAGTCAAATTTGTCTGGGTTCGAAGCCAGGCAGGAAATTTCGGTCCCAAATGACAAGAGCGCATATCAATCTGTCGAGCATTAAAAGGAGGGTTCCAATCATCATTTAGGATCACTTCAAATGAGTTGTAAGATATATCCAGGCCTTCTAGTCTTGTAAGGTTGGCAAAGTGGGCTTCGGTCAAATAACCTGTAAAGAAGGTTGAGGCAAAATTCAGTTCTTGTAGTGTAGAAAGCTGAGCCAGACTTTCTGGGACCACCCCACTCAAGTTGTTGTAACTCATGTCTAGAAATGTTAGACCGTATGAAGGGCTGTTTGTATCCCGTGTATTTTTTATGCATTTAGACCAACCTTCTATGATATCTGCAATTTGTCCATTAATATTGTTCTGAGATATATCTAGACTGTTCAACTTGCAAAGATTTCCTATAGATCTTGGTATTTTTCCAATTATGCGATTCTCGCTTAACCACAAAGCACGTAGACTATGAAGCTTGTCGAAAACATCTGGTATCTCTCCGCTAATCATGTTATCTGATAAATCCATTTCTTGCAGTTGTACAAGGTTTCCAATGCTTTTTGGTATGTCACCACTTATATTGTTTCCCCACAAATCTAATTCCACCAAGCTGTGAAGATTCCCAATGCTCTTTGGTATAGCACCAGTGATTTGATTGTCACCCATCAATAAATTCTCCAAGTGGTTGAGGTTTTCCAACTTTGGTAGCATTTCCGAAATATCTGCGGTAATTTGGTTATTGAACAAGTCTAAATACTCCAAGTGGCTGAGGTTTCCCAAGTTCTGAAAAATCTCTTTGGTTATTTGATTATAAAACAAATCTAAATGCTGCAAGTTGCGTAGATCCCTTATGGCAATAAGTAGCCTATCATGGAAACCACATCCTCCAAGATTGAGGTGCACAAGGCTGCTGCTAATATTGAACAACAAGGGGGATACAGTAGTATTGATGTGGTCATTGAAAGAAAGATCAAGCACTCTAAGAGATGTGAGATTGACATGGGATAGAGTACCAGGGATAGAAGGGAGGTTGGTAGCAGACAGATGCAACTCCAACAAAGAAGAGAGCATGTTAATCTCATGAAGCCAATTGGCTGCCATGGAGAGGTTGACAAAAGTCATGTCAAGGAACTGCAGAGAATGGATGCGGGAGAGCCAGTGAAGTTCGCGGGCATGTAAAAACCATCTATTAATATTAGTAACATCATCATCGTCATCATAATAATAATAATAATAATAATAATAATAATATTTTATATTAAGATCAAGGGAGTGCAAGCTGGAGAGATTTCCAAGCTCGGGTGGAACGGACCCGCTAAAATTAGCATTGGAGAGGTTAAGATATTCCAAGTGCACAAGGGAACCAATGAATTTTGGGATGGGCGCTCGAGAGAAATTGTTCAGGCTCAAATCCAGATATTTCAAATGCATCAAGTCAAGCAAAGAAGGATTTACCTTGGGAACTTTCCAGTTTCATACTGGGCATCAAAGTCATAGGGGTACCTGAGATCGAGCTTTACCACATGACCGGTGCTATTGTCGCAGCCGACTCCTCTCCATCCGCAGCAGTCTTGGCCTTCCCAAGAAGAGAGGCGTCGGTCAGAATCATAGGTGTCTGCTTTGATGGCAAGCAAAGCTCTTCTTTCACTCTCTGTGCAGCAGTGACGCAAGGGGATGGCTCTCATGCACAAAGAGGAGAAGCCCAATCAGCATCACACGCATATGAAGACAGGATCCATTTGTACACCAACTACTGCTAACAGCCATGCGAGCAGCAGATGATACCACTCCAAAGATAGGGGATGAAGGAGGAAACTAAAGCTATGAGAGGTTGTTTGCAGGATTCTTATCGTCTGGATGCTCCGCTTTATAAGTGAAGTGATTCCAGGGTATATTCTATCCTGCTGATAGTGTGGTGGGGTGAGAGATTGGACAGGATTTTTTTTGTTTATTTTTTTGGGCCCCCTCTGATTCGGATGTGTGGGCCCACGCAACAGAAAGACTTGACAATTCCGTGGTCGCTCAACTTCTGTTTGTGTGCGGATGTTATGATGAGGCGCGGCCCTATCTATACTTTGTGACTTGGGCCCACTTTTCTTCCTGCGAGTATTGGGAATTAGGTTTCTTCCAGCTAATCTCTTTATTTCGTATGTTGTTCTTTTCTAGTGTTTGGTATCTACTATGCTCCAAAATTTTTAATAAAATTCTGAAGCATACCATCGCCTGCTGTTGGGTGATTCTCGAGCACAACCCAATACGTGGAAATTAATAAAATATAAGACCTTTTTTCCATGATCATCATTTTAAAGTTTACGAATGCATTTATGAATTTTTGATTGGTTCAGGATTAGAAAAAGAATAATTAAGTTTCTATGTACGGAAGGATATTTGGTATTTTTTTTTAAGGGATTTTAAGTATATCATTTTTTGAAGGAAAACTTCGTTTGTATTGCATGCCCGGATGTACGACTCTGTGACTATAAGAATCATGCAAAACTTTCACAATAATATTAGATTGCACTGTTAGTAATACTTGGTATATTGTCAAGTCAAGTAACCAATTAGGTATAAATTGTTCTAGTAGTAATTAGCTGTTATCTTTACCGTGCAAATCACGCACGGTAGAGGATCGGCATTGTTTACTTAATCCAGACTTGTCGAGGACTGGCGTTGCATGACTAGTCATTGATGTTTATTTGACAGTGACTAGTTGCTGACTTCCATGCCAGGCTGAATGTAACCTGAAAGGAATCCGATAAAGTTTTCCAGAGACTTGACTTTGCCCCTGGAGAAATGACAACAACTATTACTCAATGCGTCAGAGCGTACAAAGAACTTAGGTGGATCGTAGCTTTAAAGGTAAATAGGACTTTAAATTAGATGGTTCCCCGGCACCTTTCAGGGGTAAATGGCTAGCATCATAAAAATTCAATTTGCATGCAGATTGATTTCTCAAAATAAATTTACCCAATTGCTTGATAGTAAAGATCCTTTGTATTTTTACTAGAGATTTAAGGTAGACTCCAACCTTTTCAATATCTACAAGTTTGTGGAAGGAAAGGGCTAACTCTGATGGTACCTTGAATTTGTCTGCATGCCACAACAGCTGAGACTAGAAATGGTCATCATTAGCCCCTATCTCACGGGTCAAGTAAACCATGTATGAATTTGCATGCTCATGATCTTTGTGGAATATGTCCTCCAGGCCAGGCTGTTAGAAGGCTGGTTGCTGTCAATGTAGTAGGACTTGGGACTTGGATAGAAAAGAAATTCATCGATGGTATGATATGACTTTTCTCACGTTAGAGGATACTCGTTATATTCTCAAGTCAAGTAAACAATTAGCTGTTATCTCTGCCATGCAAATCACGCACGGTAGAGGCTTCATTGATGGCATGATGAATTTGTCCTCCATGCCAGGCTGTTAGAAGGCTTGTTGCTGTCTATGCAACCTTATAGCTGAATATAGATAGAAAAGGAATTCATTGATCGTATGATGAATTTTCTCACATTAGCGAACGGTGGGACCGTGGGACTTCTCTGGAAAGCAATGACCGGACTTGGACGTCAAATTGGAACTTAATATAATCTTTCATAGTTGCATGAACCCTAAAACAGATAAAATATAGTCTAATTTCCAGAAAAAAGGAGATCAATTAATTTTTGTATGTGTGTGTGTGTGTGTGTGTGGGGGGGGGGGGGGGGGGGGGGGGGTGTAATCAACATACCAACCACTTAAAAGAAGATTAATCAAGCTACAGAGCCGAGCAAAAACAAATCAAGAAACAAATTGGGATGAGATTGAATAAACAGACCCTAAAAAAAAAAAAAAATCGATCAAGTCTTGCAGTTTTTTCCCCAAAATTAACTTGTATTTCTACATTTGCTCAAAAAAATATATCTCTAGATACATAGATCAATAATACAGAGCATGAACTCTTATATTTTTTTTCCCCAAAATTTCAATATCACTAGAAATGTTTCAATTGAATTAGTATTTTTTTGGGTTATCTAGGTTAACTTAGGTATGAGATTCATATGAGCTTCCATTTGCTGGTGGAAATCAATTTTATGGCTATAATATATAATCTTAAATTATCAGCTTCCTTCTAGTGGAGGGAAGAGATTCATGTAAGTGGATCGAGTCTGCTCTCTCACGGAGGATTTTTTAATCGTCATTAGCTATTAGAGTTCTGCCTGGGTTGGGAAAAGTGTGGCACCATAAAATGGAACGCTTGCAAGCTTTATCGTTATTAATTCTTTTTAAAATAACTTCTCATATGTCAAGATGTGATTACCACATGACCTTCAACAAATCACAGTAAGTGAATCTTCTCAGCTCCAAAGCCCACTGTAATCTCATGACGCCCAATTTATAATTTGGCCTTGCTAAAAAGAATAAATATACATGACCTTGTTAAACACATTAAGCAATTTAATTAAAGAAAGAGCAACTATTTCTTCTCCAGTGCGATGGCCAAATGGGAAAAAAATGATAGAACTGATTTTAAGAGACATGAAATTGAAAAATTTTGACCACTCATCTGATTGCAAACAAAAGCGAGGCCAAACACAACCAGATTTCCAGTAGCAATCAGTATTGCGATAAAACTCAAATGTTTGTAGAATAGAAAATAATCAAGACAATTCACACGCTCTCGTAGGAAAGCTCCTCCTCTTCCTACTTTTTCGGCCTTATTTGGATGCCTTGGATGATGAGTCCCCTCTTCGTAGCTTCATTATCCATTTGTGTGAGACTCATCTCCAATTCAGCATCTTCACCCTCATTGTTGTAGAACTCTCCCATCTCTATCTCCATCCAAGCATCTTCCCTTTCACAAGGTGCTCTAACACCATCGATCACGATGCCAAGACGGCTCATGAAGCGTCGATAAAATCGTTTGCTCCCCTGTGTATCGAGCTTATCAGGTCGTAGACAACTGGTTTGCTTGGATACATGGGTCCCAGTGTCACTGCTGTCTCCTGATAGGGAAAGCCAAGAGACAATGTATAATCACAAGATTAGATAGGTAGATAATCACCTAGGGGTAAACACTCTGCTCTCAATCTTGCCTCGGATCTCCAACAGAAGCATATACTCAATTTCAGCAACCTCCGCGAACCTTGTAGAGGAGAAAATTACCTCCCAATCAGGAACGCACCATGATAATATATCCAGTACAACAAACGATAAAACAATTTCAACAATAAAATTGGAGTTCATTTATCCTCAGTATCATATTAGCAAAGCAATTAGTTATTTCAGGAAAAGCAAAGCCGAAATTAGCAAAGCTCTAGGCTTAAATGAAAGAGGAAGAGCCATGTTATGTGACAATATGGCAACATTAACAATTTTGGGGATTTTGAATGAAACATGTAAATCGTCCCAAAAGTAGTACCATATTCAATCCATTCTCCTATGGCAGGAAAATTTAATCAACCAACCAACCAACCATCAAATCAAATAGTTCCAGGAAAGGAGGCACAGACCAGAAATTGGGTAGAGAAATCGAATTCATCGTTAAACCATACACTGCAAATGACAGCTTCCTTGCAGACAGCATGTAGCATTTTGCACCACTTGATTTCTCCAGTGCAAAGCTCTGCACACCAAAAGTAAGCTACGAAACCTAGCAGTCCCAGCAGCATTGGCAAACAAGGTGGCGAAAGACATTAAAAATGGATCAAGACTACCATCAAGCCGTTCTCGATGAGGATGGGGTTGCAGAAGCGGAAGTAGAGCTCCCCCTTGGCACGTACTCCACCAGATTGATGGCTCGTGATAGAATCGACTGGTAATCGATTGGCAAGAACCGCTTCCAGACGTCATCAGACATTGCTGCCGACAAGAAGGTGGTGGACACCGCCAACAACCGGCACACATTGTGAGGCGATATGGAGGAGATCAAGTGATACAAGCATTCCTTTGGTAGCTAGTAGATATCACATCCACTGTAATAAACCAGTTTTATTGGGCTTGTTGGCCAGCATGAAGAGGCCAGACTCAAGCCGATCCCGCTCGCCCAGCCCAGCTCATGGGCTTGTGGGCTGGCCCGAAGAGGCCAGGCCCAATTAACCCAAAAGCCTGCCTGTTGCACGCGATGGTTGGAGGAGAAGACTCCCGATCGGAGTCTTCTTCCTCCTCCAATATCCATGGACTCCAGGAGTCCTAAGGCGATTCTAACACCGAAGACTTCTATTTAAGGCTCATTTCTCCTCCTTTGATTTCCACCACCATAATCGCCATCGATTCCAAGTTTTCTTCTCCGAATCTCCTCCTTGATTCTTCCCCGATTGTCGCCGGAAATCGAGGTCGCTGACGTCTCTAGAGCCGAGGTAACACTCCGATCTTCTTATCCATTCCTTCTTCTTCCCATGACCCAAAATTGCAGCCGCGATCCAAAAAATCAGCTAAAAATCGACCGACAAAGGGAGACCCTGTTTTTCCCTGTTTTGGCAGAGTTTTTCTTCCTCTTTCCAGCCACAAGCGCTATCGTCTCTTGACACTAAACCACTGGTTGAGTTCTGCGGCCTCCCTACAGTTCATTCGCCCTCACCTTAAACAGTACCATAAGCAACAACACTACAAGAAGCATCACCACACTTAGAGAAAACATCCTTTGAAGGATATTGCAACAGAAGTTTTAAAGAAGGCATCAATGCAGCACACCTGGCAGTAGAAAAATCATAATTTGTGTAGTCTGGGAACTTTCAAGTTGAAACTAACCTTTTTTAGGGCTTAATGCATTAAACATGTTATACTTTTCTCTAATTTTATAATTATTCTACAATTTTACTAATTTTTATGACTTTGTTGCACTTTTTTTTAAAATAATCTTGCACATTTGCTTTAATTTTAAATTTCAAGCATATTTTGTTTTATTTCATTTTAATAACTCATCTAAGTAAGAAAAAAAACATTAATCATACATTGCATTCCATTTTAACAATCAATTTAAGCAACAAAAGATCCATCAAAATAAAAATCTATTTTATTTCATTATTTCATTTTAATATACCATTTAATCTAAAAGTAGAAAAAGAAGGAAAAAGAGAATCCATTTAAGTAGAAACAGAATCATAAAAATGCATAACACTTTCTACGTTGTAAATATATACATAAAGATTGCATTTTGCCCACTATAGTAGAAAAACTGATCCAGAAAACAGCACAAACTAAATCATTAGAGCCTTAGATGAATATGATATTAAATAATACTGACAAATTTCAGAAAACATTTGAAAAATATTGAACACATACTCCTGTTAAACAGAAGGAAGATTGAAAAAGATGTGTCAATTTTAGCTAAAAGTGCTGAAACTCGGCCAAAACCGGCTAAAAAAAAAAAAAAAAATTGGGCAATTTCAGGTTAGTTGTGGCCTAAAGTATTGTGTTTCAAATGAAAAGGACAAAAAATCAACTCTTGTGGAAAACTAGGGTTTGTATCAAGAAAACACCTTGTCGTCCTCCTATAGAAAAACCGAGTAGAAGTGTTCTTTGGCAATTATAAAATTAGAGTGGCCTAAAGTTTCTATCTTAATTTTTCACATAAGGCATAGGCCCAGAGAACAAGTTAGTAAAGAAAACTTATTACTTGTTTGGCAATATATAGTAGTCCTATGACAGTTTAAAATCACAAATGTTTACGTAGAAAACAAAAGTGAGGTTTGGATCAGCAAAAGCAGGGATAACATAAATAGATATCAAAGATAATAGAGAGAGATTGAGAAGAGAGGGACGAGGGAGGAAGGAGTGAAATGAGAGATGACAAGGGCCAAACATGGCCTAAAAAAATCAATATTTTCAAAATAAATCACCAAAGATAATATTTCATCCAGCCCCAACAAACCCTTCACACACACATACACACACACACACACACACACACATATATATATATATATACACACACATATATATATATTGTTCAGGACCTCTACAATTAAGCTTGGATTCTTGATAAAAAAACCGCCAATCTCCTAAAATTTCAAAAAATTGGAGTCCTATATAACTATATCGAAAAATACCTAAAACAACTAAAAATTAAATCCTAACAACTTCGTAACTAATCCAACACAAAACATACCTAAAGTAGAACTCTTTCATACCAATCCTACTTCATATAGGACTCTAGGATCAACTCCAGAAATCAGCTAATTAAAACTTCCAAAAAAATGATGAAATCTAAAATAACTAATTATTTACTTGTGATTAACATTACATACTCTACTACTAACACCCCTTTGGTTAGAACAAGGGTACTATCTACATTGCTGGGTATTTATATTTCCTAAGTAGGTGAAGCAATTTAAGATTGATGCTACTACACTTGTACAGCTCAATACTATTGCATACTTTAAGAGTTTCATCAATACCGATCTTCATGTTGGACTACAATATTTTTTTATCATTGCAATTCTTGCCCCTTAAGATTCAGATGTGAAATAACTTTTAATTTTTTTCCTAATTTTTTCTTTTTTATTTTTTTATTGAATTTTTTGACCCAAACTCTGAAACTTGACACATGCTACCAAAACCACTTTTCGGATTTTTAAAAGAAAAATCAGATGCGAAAACTGAAACTCAACTTAGAGGACCAAAACCGGAACTAAAACTAAATTTTAAAACCTTGGTTTTTCAAACCCTTTAAATCCATCAATGTATTGTACACTAATCCCAATAAGTCCTACATCAGATGCCAAGGTGAAAGAGAGGGCAAAGTAGACAACCGATCACAATCCGGTGCTAGTCATTATATGAGACAAGACTTAAGAAACGGATATTGCTTTGCAGTCTTTCAAAGTACAAGTATATCCAAGAATGATACAAAAGCAAATCTAAAATATTGATGAGTATGAATTAAAACTCAATTAATGTCTGTTGCTCCTAGAATCTGGGTTGAAGTTGGTCTTCGCCTGAAGAGTGCTTAGGTCGGTTGGAACTGAAGTATGCAAAGGTTGGCTGAAGTCGAGGTCGACCAAAACTGAGAAAGGCGGGATTGACCTACAAAAAAGTCTACTTGCAAGAAGGTTTCTAGCGGGGGAACCCTCATATGCTTAAGCCAGTAGAGATCTAGAGCAACAGTGGCAAAGAGAGAATGAATGTAGAGAAGAGGGAGCTTAAGTTTTCTTACCGGAGGGCCCCCTGACATCCTTATAAATAGGATGAGAGCAGTGTCTATTAACTAATTTATCAGGCAATGCCAAAACCGCACGATAACAGCTAATCGTGCATTAACCACATGGTAATGACAATCCACGATCGATATGTAGTGATAACTGCGTTGATCGTATCTTTACTGTTGTAACTGTTACCAAGACTATGATTGCAACCTATTCAATTTCCTTTGGCTTTACTCCTGGGCAAGACCGATCAGAAAGGCATGTCGGACAATACCGAGGTTATTCACTTCAGTCAAGACTGAGGCCAAGGAGGTCAAAACAAACCGAGGTCATGATAACAAATGTTGTAGGGGAGGAGTCAGCAGTGCCAGGAGGCTTTGATTAGGAGACTCAGCACCCCAGCTCGTAGGTTGTGATCCAGATCCGTATTTGAGTCAGTCCACAAATTTCTGTAAGAATCCTTACATCTGAGCACTTTTATTTATGCATATATTGGATTTATCGGTGGATATATTTTATCGGTATGTTGTTATTAATTTTTGAGCTTGTATGACACATATGAGGTATGCATTTTGTTTATTATGAAAATATTAAATTAATTAAATTGGAAAGAATTATCATATTTTTGAGAATATATGAAAATATGCGATGTGATTGAAATTGGATTAAACATGTGAAACTAGACATGTAAAATGGGTTGGACTAACCTAGTCATGAGATAGCCTCTACGAGCTTATGCGTAGGATAGCTGCCACGAGCTGATGCATGGGATAGCCTCTACGGGCTTACGCGTGGGATAGCCTCTACGAGCTTATGCGTAGGATAGCCTCCACAGGCTTACGCGTGGGATAGCTACCACGAGCTTATGCGTGGGATTTGTGCAGTCTTGGACTGGGTCATGATCTTGGTTAGTCCAAAGCCAGAAGTGAAGAAAAACTTTGAAACTTGGGACAGAGCAATACGAAAGTGGATCACATAATGTGTAAAAGGATTTATGTATATGTACTGGTTATATATACTTGTTGTTTGTTGAGCTTTTGAATAATGAAATAATATTTATTTGTTGCTTTTATTATTTTATTATTATTGTGTGTGGCTGTTGGGATTCTTACTGGGCTGTAAAGCTCACCCCCTCTCTTTTTTTTATCAGAGTTGCAGGATGCATAGATTTGGATGGGATGGGCGCAGAGTGCGAGTGCCAGAGTCATTAGTAGTTAGTTAGTTTGTTTATCCTTCTTGATGTCGATGAACATTTGAAGATCTTGTAATTGAACCACTTTGTTTATTTGGACATGTTGGATTTGTCTATTTGAATTACTAAATTAATTGTGGATCTATTGGAATTTTTGTTAATCATAGGCCTTGCATGATCTTTAGGGCACTGCTCTAGGGCTCGTGCGGCCGGTCGCGTGTTGGACCCGGGTGCTGGTTCGGGGCGTGACACTTTTTTTGTCAGGGAGAGAAAAAGTCTCCGAGTGTTGTTGGCATGGGCTATTTATAGTCCTCATAAGGGCGATCAAGTGACTATCGTATAGATCATCCTCATCATAGGAGGGAATGGTCATGGCCAGGGGTGGCACAGTATGGCTCTTAGCAGGTATAGCAGGGAATGATCCTTGGCAGGTGTGGCAGAATATGGCCTTTGGCCGGTGTGACAGGATATGGCCCTTGGCCGGTGTGGTAGGATATGGCCTTTGGCATGTTTCGAGGTCGACCAAGCCTCTGGCTGAGATCGATTCGGTCTTTGGTAGGACCCATGGTCGGATCTGGCCGGGGTCGCCTCTGGCTGAGGTTAGCTTGGTTTTCAGTAGGACCCGAGGTCGGCTCTGGCCTCTGGTGGGCTGAGGTCACCTCTAGCTGAGGTCAGTTCGGTTTTCGGTAGGACCCGAGGTCGGCTCTAGCCTCTAGTGGGCTAAGGTCGCCTTTGGCTGAGGTCAGCTCGGTTTTCGGTAGGACTTAAGGTTGGCTCTGGCCTCTGGTGGGCCGAGGTCGTCCTGACTCTTGGCAAGGCCGATGTCTGCCTGGCTTTTGGCGGGGCCGAGGTCAGCCTGGCTCTGGTCAAGGTCATCACCTGCGGTCGAGGGAGGCTCTTCGGCCTACTCGGCTTTGAGGTTTGCTTGGCTGGAGTTGGGTGACTCTGTGCCGGAATAGGACGATCCATTTTGCCTCCTATCATTCTAAATAGTTTAACTATAACTCCAATCACTGAGAATATCTTCAGAAGATCTAGCACATTTCTCCAAGTCTCGAGTAATCATGTTTGGATATGAAAAATAGAAAAAGAAGAAATAATTAATTACACTAACCTAGTAAGCAATATAACACCCTAAAGTGGGTCTAAGTATGCCAAGTAAATAATTAGTTAAGAAACAAGCTAATGACTAGGAATAAATTAATTTTCGAATAATATATATACCTCTTTTGAAGTTTACTATTATTTTTATGAAGTAATACTAGAATCCCAATTCAGAAAAAAGCCTAAAATTGAGCTTTTACCTCTCCAACCGTTGCCCTAATGAGTGGGAACATCAGGCTATGGCCACGTAACCATCTGGCATGGGTCAGAATACATAAAGTGCCAAATATCACTATTCTTAACCACCTTGCATTGTTTGAACATAGGATGACATCTTCAAGCATTTATATTTTTTTGAGATAACTCAGCAATTTGTTGGAAAAAAAAAGAAAAAAAATGGTTTCAGTTGTTCATGTTGATGGAACCAGAGAACCCAATCTCTCCTGTATGAATTACGGAGTGATCTTTATTTAGTTGTCTTTCCGAACCATTGATAGATCTTAATTCTGAATAGGATGTAAATGTGCCTCAAAGTATAGGAAGAGGGAGTGAGATGTCAACCTTCTTGTCCAAATATGTGAGGAGCTCATTCTTGCTACCTGTATACAGTCTCATATTGGTGTCGATGAATTCTGGCCCCATATTTTAGCATGTCACCCTGATTTGCAGTATATGATGCAGTACAATACACTGCTGTACATGCCATGGGGGATGTTATACGACATTCCTCCTTTGTATTGTTTCTACGACCTAGTGGTGCAATATGTATTGGAAGGCATAATGTTTTATGTACAGCTACTTAAGCCCTTGATGATTAGTATGAAGAGATAAAATCAAGTTCAGCTCACTGTAATTAGTTTATCATGACTGGAAACTGACCAAACATGTCGGAATTGCATATGTTTCTTCTATTCGAAATTTGCATTGATTGCATAGTATGCTGTGAGAAATAATGTCTATTGCATGTCTTGCACAAATTGTGCTCTTCAATTCTTAAGATAGTTGTCCAGATAGGATAGTCAAACTCCAAGGATGAGACCCACTCTTTTTGCCTAACATGACTGGTTAATATCATCACATATCTAATTGTTGCATGTTGAGTAATGTACAAAACTAGTGTCCAGGTTTTGCGAACTTAGTTCTTGTTTTGTAATGATTTTGATTTATTTATATAAAAAAAACTAAAGTGGTGTTTCTTTATCTGGGAGTGTACGTGATGATATTATCTTGTCAAAAATTACTGCAAACAGGTTCTATGTATAAATTTTTTTTGCAGGTCTTGCTCTTTCCTTTGCCAATGAATGCCTCATCAATTTTGACATGGAGTCACTAAGATGTAAGTTTACCGTGAAACACACTTATGGAAAAATTCTCTCTAGTTCTTACATTTTATCAGCCACAGTTTTGTTGTAATGCTGAAGAATAATTTTTGATGAGTGTATAATCAGTTCTTTGAAGCTGGAACTGTTCTCCATTTTATGCTCCTATTGTGTAAGCTCCTAAATGCGGGACACCATGCCTGATTGGTGATTCATGAATTCGTTTCTGTAAAGGCTGTAGTTTCTCATAAAGGTGATCAAATGAAAGCAACCAAACAACATTGTCGCTATAAACCAAGTTTCAGTTTATTATGTCTATTTTGAAGCACATATTACTGCTCTATTTTAGCTTAAAGGCAATGCGGTGATGTTTTGTGCTATAGGCTTCTTAGGACATAAATTTTGGTTGTTTAGAATACTGTATAAATTTAAGGTTGAAGGTGGTTAGTTGTGAGGGACTTTATGAAGATTGATAAGGCTCTTTTATAGTGATGATATGAACATTACACAATCAAAATGATGCAGGCTATTATAAACCCAATGCGCCTCACGGCTGTTGTGGATGTCACCTGTCCTTCTGTACCATTAAATCGTTTTTTATCTGCTTTATGTACCATTCTTGCACCGAATGCTGATGTGCAAATTAAACATCACATGGATATTATCAACTTTCATCAGAATTATCAATGAAGATCTCTGCAGTATCCTACCAATTTTATGTTTGAGGGTTTATGCTGGATGGTGGATGCTTGCAGCATTGAGTTGAAACTAGAGTTCTCTTCTCTTTTCTTTTTGGTTTTTTCTTGAGAAATATTCTCTATCGTCAAGCAGTTCATTTTTTAAAGGGAAAACAGAGACCTGTCGTGGACCTTCTGGGCACCCTTGCATCTACATCTATTTAGGTTCTCAACCTCTTGTTGCAATTAGTTGACATAGTAAGCAATTCCACTTTGTTTTTGTTCTGCTTTTGCATGAGCCAATTTATCATGTTGGTCTCTGTAAACAATGATTACTCACTAGGTTACAAATGTGAAGATCTTCCACGTATCAATTCCTTGCCTTCTTAAGTAGCTTTATTTATTCAGCCTGCAACAAACCTGAGTTCCATTTCACTCCTAGATATGATATGTCTAAACTCTATATGCTATATAGATGTGATACAACCGACTGTAGCCATCTTTGGACTGTTTGATGTGGTGTGGTTATATCGTAACATAATTTCGGTTTTACTCTGCTTTAGCAGTCCATGATAACATCACATTTCCTTTTTTACTGAATCATTGGTTTAATTGGAGCTCTGTTGATCTCGGCTTGATGCAACTGCCAATATAGGGTCTCTATTTTTGGTTTTTTCTTTCATCATCTATGCCATTCATGTACGTATTGGGCACGTTTATTTCTTCTGCAATTATCTTTGCCATGACAGATGAAAAATTTTAAATTTTATTATCCAGAGGAGTTCTGCAAAAAAAATAAAAAATAAAAAATAAAAAAAATCTTACTGCTTGTGGTTTGGGTGGTTGAGTAATTTGTATTGTAGTTTGTAAGATTACTTTGACTTCCATTCCGTCATATATATATATATATATATATATATATATATATATATATATATATATATATATATATATATATATATATATATATATATATGTATATATATATATATATATGTATATGTATATATATATATATGTATATGTATATATATATATATATATGTATATGTATATATATATAGATATGTATATATATATATATATATATATATATATATATGTATATCACCTTTTTTTTTTTGTCCATAAATGCTTTTGCTGTTGTCAATCACGAACCTAATCTAGGATTACATTTCTTTACAAACTTTTCTTAACAAATTGACAAAAGAAGAGAAGGAAAACCTTTGAAGGACTGATCTGGCTGCTGGAGATTCTTATCTACCAAAAAAAACTCATTGTAGATAAATGAAGGCTCAACGATATGATGTCATTTTACTAAAAAGCTTGCTTTTGACCGTATTGGAGCGACTGGTTTGTGACAGAGGCATTTGTGTAAGAAGAAAGAAAAATTCTATTTAAGAAGGCATTGATGCAAAAAGACAACTAAAAATTATGAGAGAGGAGGGTCGTGCACGATCGGGATAAAAGGGCTTGCAGTATTAGAGTGGCGCAGTAAGGAGAACCCTAAAAAAGAAAAGTTTATGGGAGGTTCGCTATGTGTGCGCCAATTGGTGGAGTTAGTTTTGTTTCAAATGAGGGTCATTTGGATTGGGTTGAGTCTTAATTCATTTGCTTTTTTTTTTTTTGTGGATTCGTTTGTAACCTATCAATTCATAGGAATCAAAATAAAGCAGGCCCAGAAAAAATGGATTTGGATTGCGTGTCCAAATCTATTTTAGGGACCTAGGTGTCTTACGGGTTTGTTTCATCTATGATATCATATTGCTATCAAGATGCGTTTCATATTCTAGCCCAAGCCCAAACTTGATCTAGTTACCGGAAAACTTTATCCAAAGTCGTTTATACACAATGTCCAGGCAGATTCGGGAAAGAAGATGGAATCTAAACTAAGCATACATGGTGTTGTCCGTGTATTTCTTGCGAAACACTTACACCATGGTCATTTCTTATTCTCAACGGATGGACCCGGGTCCCCATATGAGGCGCTTCTTGTATGCCATGATCACTTCTTATTCTCCACTTTAGCTCTATATGGTTGAGAAGACTAGTATAATAGATATAAGGGCTCGTTTGGCTCACGGAAAAAGAAGGGGAAAAAGTATGGTCAACGAAAAAGTAATAAGATGTCTCTTGTTTTGTTGGAGTTTTCAAAGGAGAGAGATGAAAAAGTTGCATTCCCATGAAAATATGATTCCCATGGAAATATGATTCCCACATTCTATGGGAAAGTTTTTCCCATAAGAAACATGGAAAAATTACTTTCCCATGAGCCAGAAATCACTCCATTTTTATTTTTTTTCCAAAAAGGCCCTTCAACATTAAAGAGGCATTAAAGATCTAATTTTTATTAAGGGTATAATAGGTATTACAAATAACTTTTCCAGGAAAGTGGATGGTTAACCAAATATAAGCACTCTGAAAATCTGTCACTTTTTTATGGTCAACCAAACATGCCAAAAGTACTTTCTCAGGCATCATTTTCCTAGGAATCTGCTTCATAGGAATCATATTCCTAGAAGGAAAAATACTTCCCGTGAACCAAACGAGCCCTAAAGGTCTTCCATTTAGAGTGCGTCAAACAAGACATAATGCAGATATAACACCGTTAAGTGTATGAGCTATCAGATTAGAATTCCACTAATCAATCTCAGGTCCTGATTGCCAATTTCCTTAGAAATCAAGGATAGACTGCACAAGCTGACATACCCTAGTGTTCAAGTAACTCCTTTTTTTCTCTTTCTGTCTGCCATTCCTAAATTTGCTTCTCATACCATTTCCTAAATCATTTTGTTCTTGTGAGAAAATAGGAATCAGGATGGGGTTGGGACTGAGAAACCCACATTAGGAAAGAACAATAAAGAGGAAAGAAAGGAAGGGAGGAAAGAAAAAAAAGAAATGAAAGAAAAGAAAGGAAGGAAAGAAGAAGAAAAAGAAATGAAACAAAAGAATGGAAAGAAAAAAAAATCAAGGAAGGAAAGACAGAAGAGGGAAAAAGAAAGGACAGAAGAAAGAGAGGTAAAAAGAAGAAAAAGAAAATAATGGAAGGAAGGAGAAATGGAAAGAAAAGTGTTGCCCAAGGTGACAAGCCAAGAGGGGGGGATGAATTGGTTTCTCTTTATTTTTTACTATCTTACTTTAGTCAATTGATAAGTGAGTGAAATTAGAACAATGCACAATACAAACACACAGGAAGTATAGTGGTTCGGTGCTCTCCTAAGCACCTACGTCCACTCCCCAAGCGACCCTTTGAGAATTCACTATAATCCCGCGGATTACAGTTGGGTTTTACGGGCTCACCAACAAACCTTTACAAGGTGATTAAAAAGAAAGAAGAATGTTGAAACTCCTAGATGAGCAAATATAACAATTATAAGCTACAAAAAAGAGTTTAGAGAATAGTTATCGCTTGATGAAATTTCTCTCTTCTTTGTCAAGAATGCTTCACTCTTCAAGGGTGGATGGAGCTCTTAATATCTCTTGGAATCTGCTCAACCACTTCCTTTTGACTCTTGAATGAAGCACTTGGATGAAGAAGATTAGGGCACTTGTCTTTCTTGTGTAAGCTTTGATATTTTGCAAAAGGATGCTTCCTCTGATGAATAGTGTCACTTTAAATAGTTTTCCTCATCCATTGGACAAGCCCCAATGGTTAGAATTCAAAAACTAGCCGTTGCTTGCTGTTGGAAGGACAAAAAGTACTTCTGCAGAACTAGCCGTTATGCTTCAGCCCGTGCTTGGGTCGACTCAACTTTTACTGGGGTCGACCCAACTTGCACTTGGGTCGACTCATACTATATTGGGGTCGACCCTCTCAGGAAAACACAGAACCTTATATTTCAGCCTTTCTTCACTTGGGTCGACTCAACTCTTTTTGGGTCGACTCAAGGTTTAGTTGGGTCGACTCAACTTCCACTTGGGTTGACCCTCTCAGGGTTTCCAGAGAACCTATTTTTGAATGACATTGCCTTTGGGTCGACTCATGTTCACTTGGGGTCGACTCAAGGTTGGGTCGACTCAAGTTTCATTTGGGTCGACCCTCTCAGGGTTTCCAGAGAACAGATTTTCGAATGTCATTACCTTTGGGTCGACTCATGTTCAGTTGGGGTCGACTCAAGGTTGGGTCGACTCAGGTTCCATTTGGGTCGGCCCTCTCAGGGATTCCAGAGACTTGTTTTCTTGAGGCTTGAGGATTGGGTCGACTCATCCTTTACTTGGGTCGACCCAAGTACTGTTCATCCGTGCCATTTTTGCAGAAGTGTGCCAGATGGTTCCTTGATGTGCCGGGGTCGACTCCACCTATCTTGGGGTCGACTCATTTCACACTTTGCTGCAACTTAAGGTTAGATTCATCCATATAATCAATGAAATATTCTTAAAGCAATTTTGAATATATGTTATGGTGGTGCTACATACTCTAAACAATGAAAATTACTATTGTTCACTTAAGAGTACGTTTTACTTGAACCTTTGCCGAATTAGAATTTAGAATTCACTATCCCTTTTCTATCGCAAATTCTATCTCATTATTAATCATTGAAATACATCTTGATCTCATTCTACTAATGTACCAAGAGTGACGGACTTATTAATGATGTATCAAATTAACTTGTAACATACCCTTAATCATTGTATTAATCATCAAAACACCACTATCATCCTCAATCTCCCCCTTTTTGATGATTACAAAATATTGAGTATAAGCAAATTGATACTTATCTTAAAATTAATTTTAGAAGGGCTCAAGTTGCTGAATTTCAGGTTTTCAAATTTGAGAGTGAAGTCTCCCCCTATTTCATCCAAATGTTTCCAATTTGATCTTTTGATTTACTCCCTCTTTCTTTTATATTTGATTAAAGATGAAACTTCAAAAATTTGAGATAAAGCATGAGTTTCAGATTATATATCGAGGTGTGAAAGGTATGTGCCAAATTCTGAAATTCTATGTGCCAAACTCTGAAATTCGATTTAAATTTTAGACTTTAACATTTTCATTGTTACAAATTGCTCCCCCTTAAATGCATAGTCTTTCCTAATATAATTTTCAACCTTGTTTGTCAACTTATTTCTCTTTCCTTGCTTCTCCCCCTTTTTATTATCATCAAATAGGTGCATGGTAATAGATAAGTAGACACAATAAATAATAAACAGTTCAATTTCATTGATCAAAATGGAACATTGTAGTACATTAATGCCAAAACAAAATAAATACAATGTTCCTCAATCAAAGTACAAAGTACATGATCAACACAAAATACATATGAGAACTAAATATATATCCTAGGCTCTAATCATAATGCTAATATCAGCCTAGGGGGTATCTAATGGCTGTGATCTAGTCCTCATCCTCCGAGCATATGTGGCGAGGGGAGGTCGAGCCTGATGGGACTGAGTCTGGCGTGGAGCTCGGTGAGCTGGATGACTCTGTGCCGAAACCTCTGACTCAGCTGCCTGGGGCACAGATGGACCATGAACCTCTCTCTCTCCGTAGAGCTCCTACCTGCTCTCTAAGATCGCCAATCTCAGCAGTCATAATATCCAATTTGCTCGACAATCCATCAGTGATAGTCTTCGCCTGAGCTGACATATGCTCAGTCATCCTACTCCAAAACTCATCTGTGTACCCCGCGGAAATAGATGACGAAGGTCCAGCCTCTGAAGGTGCTGTAGGATGATCCGCAGGCTCCTCATCCTCTGGTGCATCACCCTCTGGTGCATGTATCCCAGCTCCTGCACGCACCCACAGCCCGTTCACCTTCTCATAACCCATGCGAATAAGGAATCGTGCAGTGTACGTGTCAGTAAATAGTAGATGCCTGGAGATCTCTCCCTCTACTGATATATCATGCTGTCGGAAAACCAGGATGAGTATCATACCATAGGGCAAGGAGACTCTCGAATTGCATATTGCCTTTCTCATCTGTCTGATCATCATAGCTGGGAGGTTCAGGGGAATGCCCTTAATAATATACTCCATAACAACCAGATCTCGCTCAGATATGAGATCAAATCTCCCGCTCTTCGGAAACAAAATCTGACTTATGAAGTTGTGCAACAACCTCATCTCAGCTGAAAGCGAGCTTGCTATCACATTTTCAGAAAAATCAAAATCATCGTTCTCAAGAATCAATTGTAGAGCTCTTAACTTGTTTTTGGGCTTTTCTGGAGTTGCACCTTCGCAAGGGAGATGAAGCCACTCACTTAAGCTCTCTTCTGAAATCCTAACTCTTGCTCCTCGGACTTCATACACAAGCCCTCCCATTCCAACCTTTAAGAATGCATAAAATTCACGAACCAATCCTGGGTATATCACCACATCTAGGGAGCAAAGATACTCCCATCCTTGCCTTCGGATCCATTCCCCCAAATGGAACCCTTCTTGATCCAAAAACTCGGAGTGGATCCTTCTCCCCGTGGTAACCGGTCTCCCCGCATATTTGGCAAGTTGGACTGAAGGGGAGGGAGGAGGAGGCTCTACACATGTCTTACCTTGTGGAGGCACTGTAGAAGGCTCTGTAGCATTCCTATCAACACGGGTGGTCCATGAAACCCTCCCGGATCGCTTGGCTACGGCTCTCTTGGGTCTCATTTCTTCAAGATCTTGATCTAACGGCTTGGGGAAGCTTTCTTCTACTGTTTGGAGATAATTGGAAGAGATTTGAGAGTGGGGAATAGAGTTTTCGGAAGAGGACAAAGTGAAAACAGTGCCCTAGATAGCTCACGGGTCCTCCTTTTAACAGTGGGGTCCCGTCGTTGGGTCACCCTAGATTTTTCTTGGGTCGACTCAACGTTAGGTCGACCCCATTCTGGGTTGGGTCGATCCTAGTTCAGAAATTTTTCTTTCTCTTCCTTTTCCCTTTAAAAATTTTTCTTTCTTCCAATCCTTACAAATTCTTACTGGGACAATGATACATGAGTAAGGAATCTATAGATGACTAGTTTGACTAATGTTTCATGGGTTTTTAGAAATGGGAGGAGAGTATCATGAGACAGCTTGCTCCTTTTTATATCTCCTCAATCAAAAGGATCACATATGCCTAATTCCCTCCTAAGCATGCAAAATCTATCTTCACTCAAAGGTTTTGTGAATATGTCAGCTAATTGTTTCTCAGTACATACATGCTCAATACATATGTTTCCATTTTGCACATGATCTCTAATAAAATGATATCTTATTTCAATGTGTTTGGCTTTAGAGTGCTGAACCGGATTTTTAGTAAGGTTGATGGCACTAGTATTGTCACACTTTATAGGAATGTTATCTAGTTTAACTCAATAGTCCTCTAGTTGTTGCTTAAGCCATAGTACTTGAGCACAGCAACTGCCGGCAGCTATATATTCGGCTTCAGCCGTTGACAGTGCTACTGAATTCTACTTTTTGCTAAACCATGATACTAAGTTATTTCCTAAAAATTGACATGTTCCACTAGTGCTCTTCCTATCTAATTTGCATCCAGCAAAATCTGCATCAGAGTAGGCAAGCAAATCTAGACAGAAGTCTTTTGAGTACCATAATCCTATGTTTGTAGTTCCTCTCAAATATCTAAGGATTCTTTTAACAGCACTTAAATGTGACTCCTTAGGATCTGATTGATATCTAGCACATATTTCCACACTAAATACTATGTCTGGTCTACTAGCAGTAAGGTAGAGCAAAGATCCAATTAATCCTCTATAAAGCTTCATATCTATACTTTTTTCTTTCTCATCTTTGTCTAGCTTACTAGTGGGATTCATTGGGGTGCCTATTCCTTTGTGATTTTCATTCCCAAACTTCTTTAATATTTTCGTTGTATACTTAGTTTGATGAATGAAGATACATTCTTTAGTTTGCTTGATTTGTAATCCGAGAAAGAAATTTAGTTCTCCCATCAAACTCATCTCGAATTCTCCTCGCATTAAATTAGCAAACTCTTTGCTAAGATTATCATCTGTGGCACCAAAGATTATGTCATCTACATATATTTGTACCACTAGCAGATTTTTGTCTTTTCTTTTGAGAAAAAGTGTTTTATCTACATTTCCTCTACTGAAATCATTATTCAGTAAAAATTTGCTTAATCGATCATACCAAGCCCTTGGTGCTTGTTTTAATCCATATAATGCCTTATGTAGTCTAAACACATGATTTGGCAATTCATGATTCTCAAAATCAAGAGGTTGCTCTATATATACCTCTTCCTCTATAAAACCATTTAAGAAGGCACTTTTTACATCCATTTGATACAATTTGAAATCCATGAAACATGCAAAAGCTAAAAGTAATCTAATAGCCTCTAATCTAGCTGTTGGGGGGAATAAAGTTTCCCCCCAAATGACATAAATGCCCCAGAGAAGCCGTACAACCTCCGACCCCGGACAGCAGAAGTCAGCGTCCGACCTCGGAGCACTCGGCCACGAGACGACCGACCCCGAGACCTCCGACCTAAGAGAAACCCCGATGTCCGAGAACCGTACTCTAACATCCCTCCGGCATTTATTGCGCATGGCCGCTGTAATCTTCCGGCACACTCAACAATAAATGCGGATCTCCGGCTTACTCCACCATTAATACGGATCTCCGGCTTACTCCACCATTAATGCGGATCTCCGGCTTACTCCACCATTAATGCGGATCTCCGGCTTACTCCATAATAAATGCGCGTGGCTCCTGACATCTACGGATCCCCAGCTCTCCACGGCAAATCGACCCAGCAGGGTCTAGTCGACTATGATAAGTCTCTGATCTCGGCCACACCGCCAACATCAGTGCAATGATTCGCCTGACCGAGCACCGACCTGAACAACATGCCGAGCCATACTACGGCCTCTCCCTGTTACATCACAGGTAAACCGACCCCCGCATATAAAAGGGAGCCTTGGCCTCTCAAGAGGAAAAGGGAACATTGGTATCCCCAAAAAATCACTGTTTATCTTCCTTCTCCATACTATTTGCCCCCCTCACTGACTTGACCGTCGGAGGGCCAGCGCCGGAAAACCCGGCCACCGGTTCGTGTGCAGGCACCCAGACAGAGGACGCCGCCAGCCGACGGATCGCCACCCCGCAGTGAGAACCTGCTGCTCCTTCTCACCGACCGGCCCCGACAGAGGACGCCGCCCGCCGACGGACCGCCGCCGCGCCGTGAGGACTCACATCCGCTCCCTCTCTTCGACCGAAGATTGCCCCCGGGTCCAATTTCCAGCAACAGTTGGCGCTAGAGGAAGGGCCCGAGTAGCAGTCATGAAGTTGAGAAGTAAGGGAGCCTCTAACATCTCCCGGCGTCCCCCGCAAAGTCCTGGACACTCCGTCCAGAATTCTCCAACTCCAGCTGATCCAGTTCCTCAGGTCCAGCCGGAACAGTTTAACGCCCTGGTGCAGCAAGTCCAGGCCCTGGCCGCCGTCGTTCAAGGCCTACGGCGCGAGGAGGCTTTACCCTCACTTCCCCCGCAGGCCCAGGCCCCGCCGGAGTGTCTCCCCAACGGCCTGGTTCTCCCCAGCCAAAATTTGCATGGCTCCTCCAGAGCCAACAATGGAGAACGAGCTTCTCCCCAGAGAGAGTCACCGGGAGAAGGTTTCGACCGGAGACCCCAACTCTCTGAGGCGGAGTCAGCCCCGGACCGCCGTGAGCTGGCGCAAACCACAGCGACAATCCCACGGGTGGGGGAGCTTGACCGAAAAGTTGAGCATCTGGAGCGCCAGATCGCGGCACTCCACAGCAAGAAGGCAAGACAGGAAGGGGACTTTGAGTTCACTACCAAGTCCCCCTTCTCCCGCCAGATCGAGGACGAGCCGGTTCCCGCGAGGTTCAAAATGCCTCAGGTGGAGCCCTACAGCGGAATCACCGACCCCCTTGACCACCTGGAGAGTTATCGGGCCCTCATGGCCCTACAAGGGTCCTCGGAGGCCATACTCTGCAAGGCCTTCCCAGCAACCCTCCGAGGGACCGCCCGGCTTTGGTTTTCTGGACTGAAGCCGAACACGGTGTCCTCTTTTGAGCAGCTCGGCAGGCAGTTCGCCACCAACTTTGCTGCCAGCCGGCGCCAGCGACGGACATCAGACTCCCTCCTGGACATTAAGCAGAAGGAGGGGGAGTCCCTCAAAGAGTACCTGGACCGCTTTACCGCCGCCACATGGGAGGTTCGCGAGCTAGACCAGTCGATAGCCATGTCGGCTTTGAAGACTGGGGTTCGCTCTTACCGATTCCTCTTCTCCATCGAGAAGAGCTTCCCGGCCGACTTCACCGAAATGCTGGCCCGAGCCCGGAAGTACGCCAAGGCCGAGGAGGCAGTCGCCTCCAGGCGGGGAGCAATTGAGCCCGCCTCGAAGAAACAGAAGAAACGCCGCGAGGAACGCGGCCGACAAAGGAGCCGGTCGCCCCGCAGAGAGAAAAATCTCCCCAGACTGAGGAGCCCGCCCCGTCAGCAGGGGCGACCCCAGCAGAGGACACCCCCTCGTCCGAGGTCTCCACCACGGCCCCGGACGTACCAAGCGAGGTACGAAAACTATACACCCGTCAATGCTCCTCGGGCCGAGATCCTGATGGAAATTGAGGGTCGGGACTTCTTCCGACCCCCGCCTCCTATGCGAGATACGGGGTTTCCCCGAAATTCCAGGAGGTACTGCCGTTTCCACCGAGATCGCGGGCACGACACGGAGGACTGCTTCCAACTCCGGGACGAGATAGAAGCGCTCATCCGACGGGGAGTACTCAACCGGTTCGTGAGGAATCGACCTGAGGAAAGAAGGCCGGCGGAGAATGTCGCACCAACCGAAAATCCAGGCGACAACAGGCCCATCGCCGGCACCATCAACATGATCGGGCGGGCCTCGGCAGGAACAGCCGCCCAGGGAGCACCCCCGAAGCGCCCACGCACTGATGAAGTCATCTCGTTCTCGGACGAGGACTTAGAAGAGGTCGAGACCCCTCACGATGACGCTGTGGTCATCTCAATGATTGTAAATAGGTTTGATGTAAAGCGTGTCCTAGTTGACAATGGAAGTTCAGCCAACATTTTGTACTACCATGCCTACCAAAAAATGGGGTTGACAGAAGGACATCTCCGGAGAATCAATGCCCCGCTAGTCGGGTTTACCGGAGATGCGGTCTCGGTTGAAGGTGAGGCTAGCTTCCTTGTCACAGTTGGCCTCGCCCCCCGGGAGAGCACTGTGAGGATGGACTTCCTGGTGGTCCGTCTGCCCTCGGTCTACAACGCCATCCTTGGGCGCCCAGGGTTAAACACCCTTCGAGCCGTGGTTTCAACTCGCCATTTACTCATGCGGTTCCCCACCGGCCAAGGAGTAGGCGAGGTCCGCGGAGACCAACTGGTCGCCAAGCAATGCTACATGGCGGCCCACACAGTGAAACAACCAGCTGAGGCGCCAGACCGCCCGACGCGCCCTTCACTCCCCATAGAAACCCTCGATGCGAGGGACACCCCCTGGAAGAAGCAAGTAGAGCCCGGTGAGCTCCTTATTCAAATCCCACTACGAGAAAATTTTTCCGAGCTAACCGTGCAGGTCGGCTCCGGCCTCGGCGCCCATGAGAGGGATCGCCTCGTCAGCTTCCTGCGGGATAATGCCGACGTCTTCGCCTGGTCGCCCGCGGACGTGCCAGGAATTGACCCTGAGGTCATGGTCCACCGACTTCAGGTGAAACCAACCAGCAGGCCTGTAAAGCAGAAGAAAAGAGGCTCCACCCCCGAGCGACAACGAGCTGCGGCCGAGGAGGTGGACAAACTCCTCGGAGCCGGCTTCATCCGGGAGGTCTCCTACCCGGACTGGCTCGCCAACATAGTCCTCGTAAAGAAGGCCAACGAAAAATGGCGTATGTGTGTGGACTACACCGACCTGAACAAGGCCTGCCCAAAAGACAGTTTCCCCCTCCCGAGCATCGACCAGCTCATCGACTCCACCTCGGGACACCCAACTGCTAACTTTTATGGACGCCTTTTCAGGATACAATCAAATCCGAATGGCGCCAGAAGACGAGGAGAAGACGGCCTTCATCACCGACAAGGGCACCTACTGCTATAAGGTGATGCCCTTTGGCCTGAAAAACGCTGGGGCCACCTATCAGAGGCTGGTCAGCCAGATTTTTAAAGACCAGATCGGCCGGAACATGGAAGTCTACGTAGACGACATGTTGGTGAAGAGCCGAGCGGCGGAACACCACATAGCCGATCTCGACGAGACGTTCGCCAAGCTCAGAAAATATCAAATGAAACTCAATCCGGCGAAGTGCGCGCTTGGGGTCACCTCGGGCAAGTTCCTGGGTTTCATAGTGACCCAGCGCGGAATTGAGGCCAACCCGGAGAAAATCCGGGCACTGCAAGAGATGTCGCCTCCAAAGACAGTTAAGGAGGTGCAGCGGCTCGCGGGGCGGGTAGCCGCCCTGGGAAGGTTCGTCTCTCGGTCGGCCGAGCGTTGCCTCCCCTTCTTCAAGAGCCTCAAACGGCCGAAAGACTTCCGGTGGACAGAAGAATGCCAGCAGGCCTTTGAAGAGCTTCGGAGCCTTCTGGCTTCTCCCCCGCTGCTCACCAAGCCCCAGAAGGGCGAAATTCTTTACTTATATCTGGCCGTCTCCCCAGCTGCAGTAAGCTCGGTCCTCGTCCGGGAAGAAGACAAGCTCCAAAAGCCGGTCTATTACACCAGCCGGGTTCTCAGGGATGCTGAGACTCGATATTCTAAACTTTGAGAAGACCATCTTCGCTCTCATCATCTCAGCTCGGAGACTCAGGCCTTACTTCCAAGCCCACACGATAGCTATATTAACCGACCAGCCTATGAAGCAGATATTGCAGAGGTCGGATCGTGCGGGGAGGATCGCCAAATGGGCGGTCGAGCTCGGGGAATTCGATCTAGAATATCGGCCCAGGCCGGCTATCAAAGCTCAGATACTCGCCGACTTCATCGTGGAGTGCACCCTTCCGGACGACCCCGAGCTGCCATCTGAGTCCGTGGAGGAGACCCCGAAGCAGCCATGGGTCCTGCACTCGGATGGATCTTCGACCCCGGGGGGCAGCGGGGCCGAACTTATCCTCACCAGTCCAGATGGAGTGGTGGCCGAGCAAGCTCTGCGCCTCGAGTTCCCGGCCTCGAACAATGAGGCCGAGTATGAGGCTCTCATCGCCGGGCTCAAGCTGGCAAAAGAACTAAAAGTGGGAGATCTGACGGCCTTCAGCGACTCCCAACTGGTGGTGAACCAGGTCCAAGGAGATTTTGAAGCTAAAGAGCCATCCATGCAAAAGTATCTCCAAAAGGTGCGGGAACTCACATCTGCCCTGAATTCTTTTAATATTCAGTACATTCCCAGAGCGGAAAACCTCAGGGCAGACCAGCTATCCAAACTGGCCACCTTTCGCATGAGCGAGCTTCCCAAGGGAACAGCGCTCGAGTATCTTCAGACCCCCAGCACGGAGGAACCCGAGCCTACCATGTACGTCGACTCCGAGCCAAGTTGGATCGATGGGCTCATCTGCTACCTTCAGGACGGAACCCTACCTCATGACGAGACGGAGGCTCGTCGAATCAAGCGCCAGGCTCCCCGATGCCTCCGCCCCTCCGAGAGGTCCATGAAGGGATCTGCGGAAATCACCTAGGGGGTCGAGCCTTGGCCCATAAGATCTGCGGTAGGGATACTACTGGCCCACACTCCAGAAGGACGCAACAGATTTCGTCCGCAAGTGCGATCGGTGCCAACGAAACGCCAATATCCAGCGCCGACCTTCAGCTCTGCTGACCTCCATCATCGCCCCCTGGCCGTTTGCCCAATGGGGGATCGACATCCTGGGGCCCTTTCCCCTTGCCACCGGACAGAGAAAGTTCCTGGTCGTCTCCATCGACTATTTCACCAAATGGGTCGAGGCCGAACCTGTCGCCCGGATCACCGAGCAAAAGATGCGGGATTTCGTGTGGAAGTCTATAATCTGCCGATTCGGACTACCCCGTATCCTTATATCTGATAATGGTCGACAATTTGACAATATTCATTTCAGGGAGTTTTGCTCTGAACTCGGCATTGATCATCGCTTCACCTCGGTTGCCCATCCCCAGACAAACGGGGAAACCGAGGTAACTAACCGAACTATTTTGCAGGGACTTAAAGCTAGGCTTGATCGGTCCAAAGGACAGTGGGTCGAGGACTTGTACAATGTCCTTTGGGCGTACCGGACCACGTTCCGACTACCCACGGGAGAGACCCCCTTCAACCTAGCATACGGCACTGAGGCCGTCATCCCGTTGGAGATCGGCCTGCCTTCTCCCAGAGTGGAGCATTACGACCCCGACACCAACTCTTCCCAGCTAAGGAACAACTTGGACCTTGTCGAAGAAACGAGAGAGGTCGCCCGGGTTCGCATGGCGAGATACCAACAGCGAACGGCCCAATACTACAACTCCAGAGTCAAGCCCAAGCTCTTCAAAGTAGGGGACCTCGTCCTCAGGAGAGCCGAGGCTTCTCAACCGACCGAGCAAGGAAAGCTCGCCCCAAATTGGGAAGGGCCGTATCAAATCGCCCGGGTACAATGACCAGGGGCGTACAAATTGAAGTCCCTGGAGGGGACTCTGATCCCACGAAGCTGGAACTCCGAGAATCTACGGATGTATTACCAATGAAACCCTAAGGGGTTCAAAACAATCAGGACAATGGACTCAGCTCCTTTTTCTGCAAATATTTCTCTCACCTTGATAACTGTAATCCTCTTTTAATATTGGGTCGTCTGTGATCCTCAGATTCCCCGGCCAAAATCGGGATGCCTCGAGGCTCGACCGTAGAGTCCCAAACTCCCTCGACCTCGGGAAGAATCGCAAGACGATGAGATGTGGAATGGAGCAGGATTCCTCGACTAAGGCCGAGATGCCCCGAGTGTCGACAGTGCGTGCCCAGACCCCTCGACACTTCGGAAAGACGGGGTAGTACCTTCGCGGCCCCCGTGGCGCTCATCACCAACAACGGGGTAGTACCTTCGCGGCCCCCCGTAGCGCCTCCTCGACTAAGGTCGGGATGCCCCGAGGGTCGACCGTAGAGAACCAGACTCCCTCGACCTCGGGAAGGCGCCGTGAGGGGTGGAAAGGGTGGCTCCACCTGGGGCGCCACGAAGTGGACCCCCAGGAGCGGTCGACGATCCCCGATCCCCGAAGCGAGCGATCCCTCGACTAAGGTCGAGATGCCCCGAGTGTCGACAGTGCGTACCCAGACCCCTCGACACTTCGGGAAGACGGGGTAGTACCTTCGCGGCCCCCCGTGGCGCTCATCACCAACAACGGGGTAGTACCTTCGCGGCCCCCCGTAGCGCCTCCTCGACTAAGGTCGGGATGCCCCGAGGGTCGACCGTAGAGAACCAGACTCCCTCGACCTCGGGAAGCGTCGCAGGTCGACAGTGCGTACCCAGACCCCTCGACCTGACGAACGATTCCTCGACCAAGGTCGGGATGCCCCGAGGGTCGACCGTAGAGAACCAGACTCCCTCGACCTCGGAAAGGCGCCGTGAGGGGTGGAAAGGGTGGCTCCACCTGGGGCGCCACGAAGTGGACCCCAGGAGCGGTCGACGATCCCCGATCCCCGAAGCGAGCGATCCCTCGACTAAGGTCGAGATGCCCCGAGTGTCGACAGTGCGTACCCAGACCCCTCGACACTTCGGGAAGACGGGGTAGTACCTTCGCGGCCCCCCGTGGCGCTCATCACCAACAACGGGGTAGTACCTTCGCGGCCCCCCGTAGCGCCCCCTCGACTAAGGTCGGGATGCCCCGAGGGTCGACCGTAGAGAATCAGACTCCCTCGACTTCGGGAGGTACCACAGGTCAGCAAAGCGTCCGCAGACCCGCCGACCTGACACAAGACCCCTCGACCAAAGTTGAGGTGCCCCGAGGTCCGACCACAGGGTCTCAAACTCCCTCGACCTCGTAAAGAGCTACAAATCAATAAAGTCTCCCCAAGCCCTCTCAACCTCGGCGGGTGCTGTCGGGTCCGTGAGAAGCCCGAGCCCCCTTAAAGTCAAAAATGACTCCGCAGGTCGACGAGGAAGGGAAGCAGCCTACTCCACCATGCGAAGCATAACTCTGAGAATGAAAGAGGTACATTCAACTGGAAAAGTGGTCCCGGCCACGAATGTGCCAGCTCGGCTCTTCGACGTAAATTAGTGCCCAACTCGGCTCTTCGACGTAAACTCCTACGTCCGGCTGAAAAAGTGGTCCCGGCCACGAATGTGCCAGCCAAACACGGGTACCAAGGCAATCTCTGGAAACCCCAGCCTTGCTCACCGAAGCCTCGGCAGAGTCCGAGAACAATAACTACGAAAACCTTCGGTAATAACCTGCCTATTGGCCCGCGCTCCCTCTGAGGGGTTTGGAGTTAAGTTCGGAGACCCGACTAAACTCCCCGATTAGCGGCACGCACAGACCTAGTCCGGTCTTAGTTAAAGGGCTAAGGCCCGACCTCGACGCCTTGGGACTTCCCTAAAGGCTAAACGCAATGACCTCCACGACTCCCAAATCCGAGCTATAGGACTTAGAGAAATTTTCTAAAAAACTCAAGACTCGGAGCTCCTCTTCGTCGGGATGACTGGAACCCGAGAAGGCTAAGACGTAGCCCGGGAAGAAGGGCAACTTCGTTAAGCAGCCCGGAAATTAAAATGCAAAGCTAGGCCATCGAGGCGGTTCGCTAAGGCCCTGGCCTCGGTCACGACAACAGAGGGAAAGATGAACACGGAATGGCAAAAATACTTTTTCATTAACAAAGGGCCGGAAGGCCAATTACAAAATTGGAAGTCGGCCGCTCAAGGGCCGACCCCGGATACAATGAAAAAGAAAAGAAAAATATGCTAAGTCCTAAGCGGCGGGAGCCACATCCGGGGGGTCGTCCGGCACATTGATGACCTCAAGACCTTCCTCCGGAACAGGCTCGGGGTCGGGAGCAGGAGCTCCGGGCACCACCAGCAGATTCAGCTGAGGGAGGAAGCAGGGGGGAAAGACGACGAAAATAAGAGGCAGCCAAGCAAGACCTTTAGGGCAGACTCGTGGGGCTTATATGGACCCCCCTGACGGCCCAGATCGACGGGGTCGGTTCTCATCCCCCCGACCGAGTTGCGCCACGTGTCGACTCGGAAGCCGAGGCACCGTATTCACTCCGGTTTAATAAATCGGATACGAAATCGAAGCGTTGTCCCATCGGATCTCGGGGCCTCATCATGGGTCCACAGAATCAAATCGTCTTGAGGAACGAGCGGACGTAACCCCCGCTCCCCTCGTTTAATAAGATCTGGGACACGTGGAGCCCCGATGAGGCCTCCACTTCTTCGAAATTATGATCCAGTAACATGAAATCGAAAGCGTCGACCTCGGGTCGCGCCGCGTGTCCGTTTCAAACCCCGTAACGGCACACTCATTAATGAGCCAGAAGCGTCGATTACGGAATCGAGACATCGCCTCGACGAGCTCGAGGTCCCCCTCATTAATCCGCCGTAAAATGATCCTGGCGATTCAAGAAGCATGATGATACGAGCCCCATCATTAGCTCACCGAATAAAGCAGCCTCGAGACGCCAAAGGGCGCATATCTCACCATGAAGACTCCGGAAAGCACAAGGGGGCGGGCGAGACCTTCCCCCCAACCTTAGTGACAGATTTTACTTCCCACGTCCCGAGCCCCACAAGCCGCTCGAACTCGGAAGTCGGGGGGTAGTGTTGGGGGAATAAAGTTTCCCCCAAATGACATAAATGCCCCAGAGAAGCCGTACAACCTCCGACCCCGGACAGCAGAAGTCAGCGTCCGACCTCGGAGCACTCGGCCACGAGACGACGGACCCCGAGACCTCCGACCTAAGAGAAACCCCGATGTCCGAGGACCGTACTCTAACATCCCTCCGGCATTTATTGCGCATGGCCGCTGTAATCTTCCGGCACACTCAACAATAAATGCGGATCTCCGGCTTACTCCACCATTAATGCGGATCTCCGGCTTACTCCACCATTAATGCTGATCTCCGGCTTACTCCACCATTAATGCGGATCTCCGGCTTACTCCATAATAAATGCGCGTGGCTCCTGACATCTACGGATCCCCAGCTCTCCACGGCAAATCGACCCAGCAGGGTCTAGTCGACTATGATAAGTCTCTGATCTCGGCCACACCGCCAACATCAGTGCAATGATTCGCCTGACCGAGCACCGACCTGAACAACATGCCGAGCCATACTACGGCCTCTCCCTGTTACATCACAGGTAAACCGACCCCCCGCATATAAAAGGGAGCCTTGGCCTCTCAAGAGGAAAAGGGAACATTGGTACCCCCAAAAAATCACTGTTTATCTTCCTTCTCCATACTATTTGCCCCCCTCACTGACTTGACCGTCGGAGGGCCGGCGCCGGAAACCCGGCCACCAGTTCGTGTGCAGGCACCCAGACAGAGGACGCCGCCAGCCCGACGGATCGCCACCCCGCAGTGAGAACCTGCTACTCCTTCTCACCGACCGGCCCCCGACGGAGGACGCCGCCCGCCGACGGACCGCCGCCCCGCCGTGAGGACTCACATCCGCTCCCTCTCTTCGACCGAAGATTGCCCCCGGGTCCAATTTCCAGCAACACTAGCCACGGGAGCAAATGTTTCCTCAAAATCTATCCCTTCTTCTTGATTGTATCCCTTAGCTACAAGTCTAGCTTTATTTCTTATAACTACCCCATTTTCATCTAATTTATTTCTAAAGATCCATTTTGTTCCAATTACAGAGTTATGCTTTGGTCTCTCAGTTAATGTCCATACATTACTTCTTTTGAATTGATTTAATTCTTCTTGCATAGCATTTATCCAATTGGTGTCTTTTTCAGCTTCTTCATAAGTCTTAGGTTCTAATTGTGAAACAAAAGCAAGATAATCATTTAAATTTCTAAGAAAGGATCGAGTTCTTACCCCTTGAGATGGATCACCAATGATTAAGTCTTTAGGATGTCCATATGCATACCTCCATTCCTTTGGCAAGTCTTGAGATTGTGGTGGCACGCGATCATTTTCCTTATCTTGATTTGGCACGGCATCAAGATTCAGTTTTTCAAAGTCAATAATTCCTGCATCATCATCAAGGATATTTTCTCTCCGAGCAGACTCACTATCAGACTCATCAAAAATGATATTAACTGACTCTTCGACTACAAGAGTTCTTTTATTAAACACTCTATATGCCTTGCTAGATGTGGAGTATCTTAAGAAGATACCTTCATCTGACTTGGCATCAAATTTACTTAGATCCTCCTTGCCATTGTTTAAAATGAAACATCTACATCCAAATACTCTAAGATATTTAGCGGTTGGTTTCTTATTCTTCCAAAGTTCATAAGGAGTTTTCTTGGTTATAGGTCGTATTAAAACCCGATTTAGAATATGGCAAGCAGTGCTTATAGCTTCAGCCCAAAAGTACTTTGGAAGATTTGACTCGCACAACATTGTGCGTGCCATTTCTGCCAAGGTCCTATTTTTTCTTTCAACAACCCCATTTTGTTGAGGCGTTCTAGGTGCTGAAAATTGATGTGAGATATCATTTTCATTACAAAATTCTTCAAAGTGTTGATTTTCAAATTCAGTTCCATGATCACTTCGAATTGTTATTAAGGTGAGCTTCTTTTCATTTATGATGTTTTTATAATATTTCAAGAATGCTGAAAATGCTTCATTCTTATGTGCCAGAAATGAAACCCATGCATATCTTGAAAAATCATCTACTATAACTAGTCCATACTTCTTCCCTCCTAGACTCGCGGTTCTAGTGGGTCCAAATAGATCCATATGTATGAGTTCAAAAGGCCTAGTGGTTGATACTATATTTTTTGATTTGAAGGATGATTTTGTTTGCTTTTCTAAAGAGCATGGTCCACAAATTTTGTCTTTTTCAAAGATCAATTTTGGTACATCTTTTATTAATTCCTTCTTGACTAGTTTTGATATTAAGTCCATACTAGCATGTCCTAGTCTACGATGCTAAAGCCAACTCGTTTCATTTTTCTTTTCTTCATTAGTAATTAAAAATAATCCATTTTTCTTGCCTAATTCATAAAGATCTACCATGTAAATATTTCTTTGACTTTGTCCTATAAGTACAATGCTATTATCTTTAGGATTTGTGATTATGCATACTGAGGCTTCAAATGTGACTTTAAACCTTTTATCACAAATTGACTTATGCTAAGTAGGTTATGTTTCAACCCATTAACTAATAAGACATTTTCTATAAAGGTAGATGGAGTAATGAAATTTTACCCTTTCCAATGATATACCCTTTTCCATTGTCTCCATAGGTTACTACTCCACCCTTCTTAGACTCCAAGGTGACAAATTATTCTACGTCACCTGTCATGTGTCTTGAACAGCCGCTATCTAGATACCATCGTTTATCCACCTTATTAGCTGCAAGACACCCTTGCAATCAAGATCAAGAATGAGCTTTAGGTACCCAAACTATGTTGGGTCCTTTAGGGTTAGTATTTGATGTTCCTTTTGAAACCCAAACTTTCTTGGATTTAAGCTTATAATTATTATTCAATTTGTTGTAGCTAGACTTTCTATAGTTACATTCATATGCTTTATGTCCTAATTTATTGCAGCAATGACAAGTTATATTTTCATTTTTGGCTTTTACAAATATGTTCTTTAAGTATTTTTGTTTCCTATTTGTTTTATATCCTAATCCAGCTTTATCATATACAGCTTTTTGACTATCAAGAATCATATTTAACTTGGTTGAGCTAAGTGTAAACTTGTCTACTAAGAATTTGTATTTTTCAGCATCTTCTTTTAACTTGACATTTTCAGCAATTAGATTCTTGGTTTCATTTGTGAATCTCCTACTTAAAGTTTCATAGTTATTAGATAGTTTCAGCTTATCTTTGATAAGAGATTGATTTTCATCTTTTAGAACTTTATTTTTATTGATTAGTTTTTTATGTTCTTCCATGAGTTCTAAAAATGCATCATGTAATTCAACAACAGTAAAATCACATTCAAGTTCAGAATCTACCTCATCGTCATTGGCCATATGGCAGATTTGGGCTGTCTCTTGATGATCTTCCTCTTCCGAGCTTGACTCCTCACTTTCACTCCATTCAGCCATGAAGTTCTTCTTCTTAAGTTTTCTTGCCATCCACTTTAATTTCGGGCAATCTATCTTGAAATGCTCGGGCTTGTTACACTCATAATAAATTGGTGTTTCCTTTTCTTTTTCTTTGCTTGAGCTACCTTTGAAGAAGGGCTTCTTTTTATGAAATCTCTTCTTTCCTCTCATAAATTTTCTGAATTTTCTTCCAAGCATAGCCATTCCTTCTTCATCAAATTCCTCATCATCATCAGATTCTTCCGATTCAGTTTCTTGTTTTGGAGTGGTAGACTTTAAGGCAATGGTCTTTCTTCTCTTGACCTCATCTTCTGAATTTTGCCTCATGGTCAGCTCATGGATCATGAGTGATCCTAGAAGTTCCTCCAATTGCAGTGTATTGAGGTCCTTTGCTTCCTGAATTGCTGTTACCTTGGCCTCCCAAACTCTTGGTAGAGATCTGAGAATTTTTTGCACCAATTCAGAGTTAGTACAAGACTTTCCTAAACTCTTTAGCCCATTTATGATTTCCGTGAAACGAGTAAAAATTTCAGTTATGGACTCAGTGGATTCCATTTTAAACAACTCATACTTATGTACTAATATGTTTATTTTTGACTCCTTAACTTGATTAGTTCCTTCATGTGTGACCTCAAGTTTATCCCAAATTTCTTTTGCGGAGATGCATGTAGATATTCTATTGAATTCACTTACATCAAGTGAACAGTAAAGTACATTAATTGCTTTGGCATTTAGTTGTGCTAGTCTTCTATTACTCTCATTCCAATCCATTTCTGGTTTGAAAATGATAGTGTCCTCTATACTAATTGTGGGTGTGTGAGGTTCTTTAGTTATAATATACCACAATTCATAATCTAGAGCTTGAATGAATATCCTCATCCTAGCTTTCCAGTATGTATAATTAGTGCCATTAAATAGAGGAGGTCTATTTGTGGATTGCCCCTCACTCATAGAACATCCCACTTGGGTTGTCATGATCTTTGTCTCTTGATTGTGAGATCAACAAATACTATATGAGCACCTCGCTTTGATACCACTTGTTGCCCAAGGTGACAAGCCAAGAGGGGGGGTGAATTGGTTTCTCTTTATTTTTTACTATCTTACTTTAGTCAATTGATAAGTGAGTGAAATTAGAACAATGCACAATACAAACACACAAGAAGTATAGTGGTTCAGTGCTCTCCTAAGCACCTACGTCCACTCCCCAAGCGATCCCTTGGGAATTCACTATAATCCCGCGAATTACAGTTGGATTGTTTTCCGAGCTCACAATCCAAAAACCTTTACACTTTGGTTTTCCGGGGTTCACCAATAACCTATGTTAGTTTTACGGGCTCACCAACGAACCTTCACAATTGGTTTTACGGGTTCACCAATAAACCTACACCATTGGTTTTACGGGCTCACCAACAAACCTTTACAAGGTGATTAAAAAGAAGGAAGAATGTTGAAACTCCTAGATGAGCAAATATAACAATTATAAGCTACAAAAAAGAGTTTAGAGAATAGTTATCGCTTGATGAAATTTCTCTCTTCTTTGTCAAGAATGCTTCACTCTTCAAGGGTGGATGGAGCTCTTAATATCTCTTGAAATCTGCTCAACCACTTCCTTTTGACTCTTGAATGAAGCACTTGGATGAAGAAGATTAGGGCACTTGTCTTTCTTATGTAAGCTTTGATATTTTGCAAAAGGATGCTTCCTCTGATGAATAGTGTCACTTTAAATAGTTTTCCTCATCCATTGGACAAGCCCCAATGGTTAGAATTCAAAAACTAGCCTTTGCTTGCTGTTGGAAGGACAAAAAGTACTTCTGCAGAACTAGCCGTTATGCTTCAGCCCGTGCTTGGGTCGACTCAACTTTTACTGGGGTCGACCCAACTTTCACTTGTGTTGCCCAGTAGATACAACCCAAGAGGGGGGGTGAATTGGGTCTTTTAAAACTTTTATGCTACTTCTAAAACTTTTTGATTAACTATGCTAAGTTGTAGTGAAAGTTAAACTTAGCAAGGGTTTGATGTATAGACTTCGACTTGATTAAATATGCTTGCAACTAAAGGATGTGCGGATAAGAATTAAGCAAGCAATTTATCTAAGTAAGTAAGTGTGTTAGACAATAACTAGAGGCATTACAAACACAAAGGACATATAGTGGTTCGGTGCACCCCAGCACCTACATCCACTCCCCAAGACCTCTTGGGAATTTCACTATAATCCTACCGATTACAGCCGGTTGTTTTACAAGCTCACAACCCAACTTGTTGTTTTACGAGCGTACAACGAACTCGGTCGGTTTTCCCAGGCTCACCGACTAGAACCAACCCCGATTGTTTTCCCGGGCTCACAATCAAACCCTTACACGTTGGTTTTACCCTCGGCTCACCAACAAACCTATCTCCGTTGGTTTTCCCTTTGGCTCACCAACAAACCTATCTCCGTTGGTTTTCCCTTTGGCTCACCAACAAACCTTACACCGTTGGTTTTCCCTTTGGCTCACCAACAAACCTTTAACCCCTTGATTCAATCCCTTGATTGAATCAAGTTACAAGATATTAAAACAAAGAATAAAACAAATCAAAGCTTCTTAAGCAAGCAAATATAACAATATAAACAAATAGAGTAAAGAGAAGCCCTCAAACGAGTTTTGAAGATGGAGGAGCTCGGCTTCTTCTTTACTTGACCCTCTTCTGATTTGGCACGAGGTAGAGGATCACTGAGGCAGCACACGGATGGAGAGGAAGCTTTGGGATTCTCTTGGATGCTCTTCTTCTCTCTATTTCGCTTTGGATGGCCCTTGTGTGCTTATGGGAGATTTCCTTTGTAATCTCTTTGAGATCTCTTTCCTAGATGATCTCTCCCACTTCCATGAGTTCTCCCCTAGCTCTCTTCTTGTTTTTATAGCTTTAGATGGCGTGGAAACAAGAATATAGCCGTTAGAGACAAGAAAAAGAGCCGTTGGACACAGTCTGCATTTCCTGACAATGTTACCGTTGGGATCGGAGTCGACTCGCGCGATCAGGAGTCGGCTCGCCTGTTGCAGGAGTCGGCTCGTGTTTTACCGGAGACGACTCGGCCACTGTTCCAAATTTGAATTAATGTGCTTGCCTCGACTGGGAGTCGACTCGTCTTAACCTGGAGTCGACTCGCCAACTTCTGGAGCTGACTTGGCAATTTCGGAGTCGGCTCATCCACTGAAGTCCGTGGATCCAATTTTGAATTTTGTCCTCTCGAGTCGACTCGACTGTCCTGGGAGTCGACTCGAATCTCAGAGCCCGAACTCCCGATCCTTTGTCTTTGGCTTGTCCAGTCTTGGAGTCGACTCGAACTTCCTTGGAGTCGACTCGGCTCTCAGTTTGCGAAACACAGCCTTCTGCCATCTTGGTGTAGCGCTGCCTTGGAGTCGACTCGAGCTGTCTGGGAGTCGACTCGAATCTCAGAGGCAGTAACTTGGTTTTCTGTCTGTTGATGGTCGCGGAGTCTCGGAGTCGACTCGTGCAATGCGGGAGTCGACTCGAATCTCAGAGTCCCAAAAATGCTCTCTGACTTTTTCCTTGTGTTCCGCTGAGAGTCGACTCTTGCTTTCTTTGGAGTCGACCTACCAACCATCGGAGTCGACTCGCGTTCCACTAGAGTCGACTCGAATCTCAGACCCCGAAAACTGCTCTCTGACTTTTCTGCCTGTGACTCCTAGGAGTCGACTCATACTTCTCCGGAGTCGACTCGGTAAACATTGGAGTCGACTCGAATTCCTCAGGAGTCGACTCGAAGACTATTCTTTTGAATTTTTTCCTTTGATTTTACTCCTCCAATTTGAATCCTTTGAACTTTAAGCTTGGGCCAATAAATTGTAGCTTTCTTCCAACTTGAGAGCTTTGGAGGCCTTCTTGTGTTCTCCCAACTTGCTATGTTCTTTGCAAAATAAATATTTTTCTCCTTGCAACATAAACATTAGTATCTATACTTCAAGGTTTTGTGATCATCAAAATCAATCTATGAATCAATCTTTCGGTCATCAATCTCCCCTTTTTGATGATGACAAAACTTGGAGTATATGCAATATAAAAGATATTGATTTCTAGAAGTAATACATAGCTAAGTTGCATGAAGTAGAAAACATATATATGTAAAAACATACTTCATGATAATGCTTTAGATTTAATCAGCTTAACACAATTAACATATTTTAAATTTTAAGCTGATTTGTATTCAATTCAAAGTAATAAAGCATTATTAGTATATATAGCATATACTTAGATATTTCTCCCCCTTTTTGACAACATCAAAAAGATAGTGAAACATTAAGCACAAAGATCAGAGCAGAACACATCGAGTGTGAATTCAAGAGGTTTTCTAATTTGATACCACAGATAGTTTTCTAATCAAGTGTAGGTGGAATCTTTCTTAGGTTAATTCAAGACATGAGTGGAAATCTAACCTCTTCAATAAGTATGAAAGCTTGTTCATTTAAGACCTTTTGCCCAATCTATTAAGTATTTTGAGAGCAATTTAATTAAGTTTCAGAGTAAAAGATCAAAACTTATATATGTGAAAGACATATCATCATGTTGGATCATTAATTCTTCTATGACTTCAAAGTTCTTCTATGATAATAAGAGCATTGGAGCACAAATACCAAAATATGAAATCATGCAATTTTTGATACATCTTAGAGCTCTTTAAAGACTTTCTTTTATTTCTTTAGAGAGTAAGCACAATTTGATACATAAAAATATGAATTGGCACACAATTTAAGTTCTAAAGATCAAGTCAATTAGGACTTATTAGTGAATATCAAAATAGGTTTTCTAAAAGATGCTCAAGAAAATTTTACACGTTATTCTCCCCCTTTTTCATTAAGTTAGAGGCTCTTTAAGCTCAACTTGCAATTTGGTTCATGATTTATGCATAAGATATACTAACCAAATAACACGCCTCAAGGTGTATCATAAAGATTTTTAGATTAAATTTCAGATGATACATATTAGAGAGTATTAGGATCATTTTTCATTTTGTATTCTTCCTCTCTCCTTTAGTTATAGATATACGCGATTAAGTTCCGTGAGACCTCTCCTTCTGAAATTTTCTTTCTCCCCCTCTATTGATCATTCCATTTAAGAGTTTAGAATTTGAAGATAATGTTCAATAAAATTGTCAATCTCAAAAATATATTTTCTATAAGTTTCAGCTCATTTTCATAAGACTCAAGGTTTGAGATAAGACAGCCTTTATAGAACTCATCTCAAGGTATAAACTCATTATATAATTAAAGCAAGTCGTGCAATATAAGGAGGATCATTAAAAACAATCCATAAAAAAGATACTGAATATCTGAAGCTCCCCCTCAAAAGATGCATTCTTCTTTAATCATTCTTTTCTATTGTTGAATTTCAGATTTTAATGATAAACGTGAATAAGACTGAAATTCTATGATATCGAGAATGTAGAGTAATCTAGTATTATTCAAAATTTGTGGCAATTACTCTTTCTAATCCTTCAAGAACAAGTTATGCTTTCTCTTAATCTTAGAGAAAATGTATAGAAATATTAAACAGAAAATGATTCATTTTAAGCTCAGTTTCTTTCAAAAGCATTTACATTTTCTTTCTCATAGAATCATTTGAGTGAGCTGAAATATTTCTAGCTTTAAGATCATTCACTCTATATATATTCTGATGGAAGTCTTGAAGAATGTAGGAGAGAAAAACATATAGATGATCATTGAGGTATATAGATTTATAGAACTCAATTACTTAATCACAGTTTTTCAGCAATGTATACATGAAACACAATAAATCCCTTTTTAATATCAAAATAAAATTATATATTTAGAAATTTTTATTTGCAATCAAGATCATCGAAAGACACATCATTTGGACCAATATTGGTACACTGTAAGGATAAGAAATGATATGTTTCAGATGCGTATCGGGTCAAACAATCAAGGCATCAGAATTATTCTATTTTTCTTAAACTGTAGTTTTTATATAGGAATCATATTGAGTTTAAAAATCAGATTCTGAATTTTATAAAGATTTTCAATAGAGGCTTTTAAATCATGATTTGAGATATGTATCTTTCACATTGAAGCTCATCTTAAATCACTAAGATTGAAAACACATATTTCAATAACATTAGAGCACTTTCAGAATCTTTATATTTAATATTGAGTTTCGATACACAATGGAGGATAATTTAATAAGTATTAGGACATTATGTATCAAAGTTAGGCAAGTAGAAAGATAGATCAAGATTAATTCATTCTGCCTAAATAGAGATATCTTTCTCTTCTCCTTTTTACAAATTTATTTAACTTTCAGATTTTAAAGATGATTGTGAACGACAAATCTGAAATTTCTTTTCAATAATACCCAAAAATTTATGCAGTATTTCAAACATTCAATTAAATTATCTAAGCATGGAGCATTACAAAATATTGAGAACCCATAATTCAAAACATCATTCCACATGCAACATATATTATGTGTTAAGTCATGCATTAAGAACAAGCATGTCAAGGATCAAAATCAATTCTTTTCAAATAAACTCCCCCTATTTAAATATAATCTTGCATTGATTTCATCCTTAAGGTGTGTTTCCAAGTGACAAAGAAATTGAATTGATTCTTCTTATATATTTTCATTTACTTTGTCTTTCATTTTTACTTTCTTATGCTCTATACTGTATTTGCTCCCTATCCGGTGGAGTTGGAAGGGGCACGAGGTACTACCACTAGCCTCCCTCTTGTGCCGTCCCTAATATGCCCTACACCGAATAGTTGGGTCAAATAGTGCCGGGTACTACCACTAGCCTCCCCATTGGCACCATCCCTATGATGAGCAATATAGAAAGGTTAAAATGTTTACTTCAAACTCTCCCTGTTTGAGTGTAATTAATTATAGATTTTATCCCTTCCAAATGTGCTGAATATATTATGCTTGTTTTGCTTTTCCTTAAGATTGAAGTACTTGCCTTTGCTCAGATTTTCATCTCTTGAACAATGTCCATTTTCTTTTCTTTATCTCTCTCTCTTTTTGTTATTCTCAAGTAATCTACATGAAAGAGCAGAATAAAGAAATAATGAAATGTATCGTATAGAGGTATATCATGCAAACACTATTTTCATTATGCCCAAGAATTCGTAGCTTCTCACAAGTCATTCTAAATCAGAGTTTTAATCATATACTTGTGTATTTCATGGTTATGATACAGCCATAGAAATATTTTAGATTGAGCAAACCATGAAATAATTTCTAAAAGTATAAGTCAGTCAATACACATATAGACATGATATCAAAAATTAATAATTAAAGAATTTAATCATGCCATAATAGGATTTAAGTTATTGACTTTGCTCAATTAATTTGTGAGAAAGGTATCTAAAATTACCTATTCATTATATGTTCTTCAAGCCAAACTAGATTTCTTATGTGTGAACTTTTGGCTGAAGAAGATCCTCTCTCTTGTTTGCATGTGAAGGTTTAGTGTATCTTACATGAAGATATCCTTCAAGTTGAAATTTCTCATTTTTCTTTCTTGAAGGAAGGTCATTAGTTTCTTTAAGATACAAAGCATTCATCCAACATATATATATATTTTTAATTAGATGACTCAATATGAGATATGACAATAGTTGCATGTTGAGTCACTTTACTCAAGAGATTTCCTAAATATAAGCAAGCACATATCACTTGAACTAAAGAGATAGATTCATTAACCAAGATAGTTCAAGGACAAGCATGTGAGGCAATAGACAGATTTATCAAGGTCAAATCAATTTAGTTTAGATTCTATTTGCTTAAGATAATTATCAATAAGATGTGTTAACTAAGTTTTAATCAACTTATCTTAAACGTTTGTTTGTATCAAAATTTAGATTATGACGTATTTGTTATCAATAAAATATGATTAATTAAAGTTAGATTGAAGTCTTGCACAAGGTCACATAATGAGCATACAATCTGGTCTACTAGCTGTATGATAAAATAATTATTCTATCATGCTTCAATACAGCTTTAAACAATAGATCTACTTTGCTCATCCTTTACAATTTCTACAAGATGGGGTCATAGATATACCTTCTTCACGCCAATCTTCTATAGGAGTTTTTCTTGTGGACTAACGTTGGTCAATGAAGATCCCCTTTCCTGTTTGTCTTAATTTGGAGTTTGAGAGAAGATGTTAATTCATTCATCATACGTATTTCAAACTCTCCTTGCATGAGCTAAGTAAAGTCTTCATATAACTCTTTATTAGTAGAACCAAAAATGATGTCATCAATGTAAACTATGAGCAAGTAAGATATCACAAATTCTTCTTTTTGATGCAAAGATTTATCACTATTACTTTCTATCAAAAAGGTTGCTTAAGCTTTTGTATCATGCTGTTGATGCTTGTTCCACATTATATATTGCTTTAACATATTTATAATGAGTGTTTTCAAATATGGTGGTTATTTTTCATAGATCTCCTTTTTAATGAAGTAACCACATAGGAGTGAATTCTACACATTCATTTGACAAAATATAAAGCTCATGAAGCAAGCACATGATAATGATGATCTTTTTACTTCTAATCATGCAAGAATCTTTATCAAGATCTATTTCCTCTTTTCTTGATTTAGTCTTTTTAGTAGTCATCAATTTTTCTTCATTAAGTGCATATCTGAAAAATCCAATTTTGATTCTAATTATTAACAAGTTTTCAGATTGTTATATGTAAAAGATTAACGGTATACATATATAATTTAATTTTAGTATCTTCATAATAAATCATTAGTCTCATAAGGAATAGAATGAATTAATATTTCTACAACTCGAATTTTTTCATTGAATGTTCTATATGCATTGCTTGATGAATGATATCCAAGGATAGAAGTATCTTTATCAGATTTGGCATTACTTTTCTAGAGAACATATCAAGCATAACATGTACGACTGAAAAATATGGAAGATACGCAATAGTTCATTTTCTATTTTTCAGAAGATCACAAGAAGTTTTCATCAAAAATAGATCTAATAGAAGTCATATGTATGACAAGTATTGATGATAGCTTTTAAAAAATCATTTAAGTAGATGACTATCATACAACATTGCCTTTTTCAATTCTTCAAAGATTTTATTAATCCTATTTTACTTATAGTGTTCTTGGTGCTGAAATAATTGAATTTAATATTATTTTCTGTATAACTTTTATCAGGATTTTGGTTTTCAACACTGTGCCATGATACTCTTTATCTTTACAGTTTGGAAACCTTTTTCATTTGAAACACTTTTACAAGATACAGAAAAATACTTCAGTTTTATTTGCCAAGAACAAATCCAATGTAAGCTTTTGAAAACTTAGAGATGGAAACAACATCTTTAGATTTAGAAATGATTTTTGGTTGTTTCCTTAGTTAGCATGCATAGCAAAACTTTGACCTTTAAGAAGATAATTTAAGTAAGCCAATGGCAAGGTCTATTGAGATTAAGTACATACTAGCATGAGTTGATTTTGTATGCTAAAGATGGTTTCTTTAATCTTGGTATTCATAGTGCATATATTCAAAAACATACCAAGTACACATTATCATATTGATGATAAATAAAAAATAATGCCATGGATAAAAATTCTTAATCAAGCAATAGAGGATTCATAGAGTTATTTTTAATGAATTAATTAATCATTTAGCAACTTATCCAATAGTGAGTGGAGCATACAAAAAAAAATGAAGTGATTTGAATATATTTTCTTTTCATACCTAAAAAAAAAAAAAAAAAATATCACTTATATCACAAAAATGATTAATACTTTCAAGTTATGTTTTAATCAACTAATAAAGTAATTTCAATACGAGAAGATGTAAGAATTACTTATTTCATTCTTTCTTTCATTTAAATCATTCTTTTTAATTACATTTTAAATTCAATTCTTTAATACATGTCTAGAGCACCCATTGTTTAGATAACATCTTTCATTAGAACCTTGGATAGCTAGACATGCTTGCTGAAAGAATAATCATATTTTCAACTTAGGAACCCAAGCTCTTTTGGGTCCTTGTAGGTTAGCTATAATTGTTCCTTTTGGAACCCATATTCTCTTAATAGCTATTTTGTCCATGAATTTACAGATTTTAGGATTACAAGGGATGTATTTCTGTATCCTCTTGTTGAATTTAACACACTTAGATCGAACATGAGTAGTAGGAAAACTTTTAATTTTCTGTTTCTTCCTTTTTGGTTCATCAAATTTGTAATGTATAAATTTAGGAACAACAGAAGAGATTTTACTTAGCTTTTGTTTATAAGAATCTGTTTTAGAGTAATTAAAAACTGTTTTAACAAACATATTCTTAAAAGGTTTTTGGGTGTACCAAGGTTGATATCCTAATGTAACTTTATCAAATTCAGCTCTTTGATTATTTATCATTAGGTTCAATTTTTCAGAGCTGAGGGTAAATCTTTCAACAACAGGTTTTAATCTGTCAACTTCTTTAGTTAATCTTCTGTTATCTTTTGAGAGTAACTCATTATTTTTCTTAAGTTTATCATGACTTTCAGTGAGAAGTTGATCTCTTTGATTTAGTTCTTGATTTTCTTTAATTAAGATTTCAGTTTTACTGGTTAGTTTCAGTTTTTCATCTATTAGAATTTGATTTTCAATCTTCAAATTTTTGTTCTTACAAATAAGTTTCTTATATTCTAAATACAAATCAGAAAAGGCATCATGGAGTTCATCAAATGTAAAATTGCTTTCAGTTTCAGCATGTACCTCTTGTGCCACCAAGCATGGATTTTCAATATGATACTGCTCTCCTTCTACACATGATGTTTCAGATTTGTTAGTGCATTCATATTTGTCTTCAAGCATATTCCATATTTCTTTAGCAGTCATGCAAGAAGATATGCAATTAAACTCATTCCTATCTAATGCACAATATAAAAGGTTCATGGCATCAGCATTCAATTGTGCTAAATCATTAAAAGTTTGAGAGAGTGTGTGAAGATCATTTATTATGATTTTCCATAAATAATAGTTTTGTGATTGAATAAAGATGCGCATGCGTATTTTCCAATGTGTATAGTTTATGCCATTAAATAGTGGTGGTGTATCAATTGATTGTCCTTCTCCTAGAAAACTATCTATTTGAGTTGTCATGATCTTTGGCTCTAGTCGGTTAAGACTACAAATAATATTTGAGCACCTGCTCTGATACCACTTGTTGCCCAGTAGATACAACCCAAGAGGGGGGGTGAATTGGGTCTTTTAAAACTTTTATGCTACTTCTAAAACTTTTTGATTAACTATGCTAAGTTGTAGTGAAAGTTAAACTTAGCAAGGGTTTGATGTATAGACTTCGACTTGATTAAATATGCTTGCAACTAAAGGATGTGCGGATAAGAATTAAGCAAGCAATTTATCTAAGTAAGTAAGTGTGTTAGTTAGACAATAACTAGAGGCATTACAAACACAAAGGACATATAGTGGTTCGGTGCACCCCAGCACCTACATCCACTCCCCAAGACCTCTTGGGAATTTCACTATAATCCTACCGATTACAGCCGGTTGTTTTACAAGCTCACAACCCAACTTGTTGTTTTACGAGCGTACAACGAACTCGGTCGGTTTTCCCAGGCTCACCGACTAGAACCAACCCCGATTGTTTTCCCGGGCTCACAATCAAACCCTTACACGTTGGTTTTACCCTCGGCTCACCAACAAACCTATCTCCGTTGGTTTTCCCTTTGGCTCACCAACAAACCTATCTCCGTTGGTTTTCCCTTTGGCTCACCAACAAACCTTACACCGTTGGTTTTCCCTTTGGCTCACCAACAAACCTTTAACCCCTTGATTCAATCCCTTGATTGAATCAAGTTACAAGATATTAAAACAAAGAATAAAAACAAATCAAAGCTTCTTAAGCAAGCAAATATAACAATATAAACAAATAGAGTAAAGAGAAGCCCTCAAACGAGTTTTGAAGATGGAGGAGCTCGGCTTCTTCTTTACTTGACCCTCTTCTGATTTGGCACGAGGTAGAGGATCACTGAGGCAGCACACGGATGGAGAGGAAGCTTTGGGATTCTCTTGGATGCTCTTCTTCTCTCTATTTCGCTTTGGATGGCCCTTGTGTGCTTATGGGAGATTTCCTTTGTAATCTCTTTGAGATCTCTTTCCTAGATGATCTCTCCCACTTCCATGAGTTCTCCCCTAGCTCTCTTCTTGTTTTTATAGCTTTAGATGGCGTGGAAACAAGAATATAGCCGTTAGAGACAAGAAAAAGAGCCGTTGGACACAGTCTGCATTTCCTGACAATGTTACCGTTGGGATCGGAGTCGACTCGCGCGATCAGGAGTCGGCTCGCCTGTTGCAGGAGTCGGCTCGTGTTTTACCGGAGACGACTCGGCCACTGTTCCAAATTTGAATTAATGTGCTTGCCTCGACTGGGAGTCGACTCGTCTTAACCTGGAGTCGACTCGCCAACTTCTGGAGCTGACTTGGCAATTTCGGAGTCGGCTCATCCACTGAAGTCCGTGGATCCAATTTTGAATTTTGTCCTCTCGAGTCGACTCGACTGTCCTGGGAGTCGACTCGAATCTCAGAGCCCGAACTCCCGATCCTTTGTCTTTTGGCTTGTCCAGTCTTGGAGTCGACTCGAACTTCCTTGGAGTCGACTCGGCTCTCAGTTTGCGAAACACAGCCTTCTGCCATCTTGGTGTAGCGCTGCCTTGGAGTCGACTCGAGCTGTCTGGGAGTCGACTCGAATCTCAGAGGCAGTAACTTGGTTTTCTGTCTGTTGATGGTCGCGGAGTCTCGGAGTCGACTCGTGCAATGCGGGAGTCGACTCGAATCTCAGAGTCCCAAAAATGCTCTCTGACTTTTTCCTTGTGTTCCGCTGAGAGTCGACTCTTGCTTTCTTTGGAGTCGACCTACCAACCATCGGAGTCGACTCGCGTTCCACTAGAGTCGACTCGAATCTCAGACCCGAAAACTGCTCTCTGACTTTTCTGCCTGTGACTCCTAGGAGTCGACTCATACTTCTCCGGAGTCGACTCGGTAAACATTGGAGTCGACTCGAATTCCTCAGGAGTCGACTCGAAGACTATTCTTTTGAATTTTTTCCTTTGATTTTACTCCTCCAATTTGAATCCTTTGAACTTTAAGCTTGGGCCAATAAATTGTAGCTTTCTTCCAACTTGAGAGCTTTGGAGGCCTTCTTGTGTTCTCCCAACTTGCTATGTTC